>NW_009929599.1:0-39569 GCF_000696875.1 Nestor notabilis | reverse complement strand
AGGAGAATCAGAAGCATGGTTCTCCACAGCTTTTGGTTTCCCTTTTTAAACATCTGGCTTAGTCAAAAACAGTGAATGAAAAATTGTTCTGTCATTACTTGTAACTACGAAGAGCATGTGTTATGGAATTAATGCAAATTATTGATATTCAAAACAGCCTCAGATCTCCTAAGGACCTAACATGCTCTGAGGATGTAGCTGTATTCTGATTTGATTAGAATATGTCCTCAAAACCCCTGAAATGCCACAAATAAGATGCCACAATGCTAGTTAATTAGTGAGTGTGGCTCTTATAGCCCTGTCCCTTTACCTCCCTGGAGATGAAATTGTGAACAGATACTAACAAGAGCCTGATTGCTGCAACCTGAATGAGTCCTTAAAATACAACTCTTTCTGAAAGTTGCAATGAGCTTCCTAAAATCAAGTAGTTCAGTTCATCAGGAGGAGGAAGGTGCTTGGGATGTGGAGATGACTGGTTATTGAAGTCTACACACACTGTTATTTATCTGAAGTCTTCTAAGTCTGTTGTAGCATGGTAGACCTAACTTCTATAAGCATACAAACAGGCATGTGTCAGTCTGCTTGTTCTGCTTTCCAAATGCTCTTTTGTTTGTTTCTTCATTTGAGAAAGTCCATTTCAAGTTACTCTAATCCTTTTGGCCTCCAATATGCATGGACCGTCAGCTGTACTTGTTTCTTATCGGCACCCAGCTGTTTGCAGAGGAGACCATACCCTGCCCTCCCCTCATCTAGTTATAAAATAAACATCCCAGTATTCATAAATGATTGCAGAACAGCTCCAATCCATCACAACAGGATCTTGATAAGGCTGAAGCTTGTCTATGTGAACTGTGTTGCAGCAGAGCTTCTTGACTACACTGTATTTGTAATGTGAATCAACCATTACCCTAGCACGGGTTTATGAAATTATTTTGTCTTATGGTTGCCACTGCACATTCTGAAATAGAAGCCACACTGGTACCTTGCTAGCACGAAATACAAGAACACACATTTCAACTGATGGACTGGCTAAGGCTCTTGTTGTAGTTCAGTACTCCCTGACCGAGTTCTAGATGCACTATATGTGGAGTGTTTAATGTTTATTACCAGTTTTATTTATCTCATGTTGTTGGACATTACAAACCAAAAATCAATTGTAAAGCTAATCCTGCATTTCTGGTGCATCCAATATTTGCACTGAAACCAGTATCTTTGTGTGCACAGAATGAGAATTGAGTTTCTATTTTTACAAAGAGAAGTGCTCTACAGAAATTAATTTAAAATTCCTTCAGAAAAGTCAAGCTAAAAGATGTTGGTGGCTGGAGTAACGCATTGTAATAGCTGTGCCTAATATCTGAGAGCAAAATGGTGCTGTGTGGTAGAGCTGGAGTTGATCTGTAAATGCTGCACTGAGGAGTACATTGTGCCCAGGTACTACTGACTGGTAAATCCCAGAAAACAACACGCAGATGACTTCAGGATGCACGATAGTGCCTCGCTGTCTTGCATCTCTGCAGCACTAGTGCCAAGCTCTTTGATTTTGATACATACAAATCACTTTGGGGAGCTACATCAGGTAGCATGCTATGGGGATGTGGGGTTTTTCAGTGTCTGAGCAGACAATAGAGATCGCAGCTTCGAAAAAGGGTTCAGAGATCAAAAAATAGCCTCTAAAGCAAGCTTTGGTGTGGGAGTCAAAGATATACCTAGTGATCACACAAGAAGTGACCATGCTGCTCTCCATGAAACACTTAGTGCTAAATTGATGAGAGTAATTCCAGCTTTAAGATGTCTGTATAAAAGTTTTTTCCAAAGCTCTTTGGTCACTTAACTTGGCAAATCCATTCTTAACCAAGCTAGGAAAAAGTATTACTTAACCTAAAGATATCAAAAAATCATTTGTGTAGTTAAACTGACATGATGGAAGATTAAGTTCTGACAAAAAAAACATGTTAAATGAGGGTCAGGTTGCTCTCTTAATCAAATGACTTTGCCAAATATTTACTAAAATAGGACAGGCTCTTGTAAAAGTATAAATAGTTTGTTAGTTATTTAAATAAAAGATTCTTACAAACCTTATTTGGTATGATTCTTTGATAGTGTTTATGAGGGTTTTTTTAATAGCAGGATTTCCATTGTGATTTTTCACTAGTAAAAAAGTAGTAACTTTTTGCCCTGGCGAAGTAGCTTTTCCCTATAAAAATTTGATAGAAAGCATACTACTTAGTAAATGATGAGATACATTATAAACACTCCATACATGAACTTTACAACTAAATAAATATTTAATTATAAAGGATGTTGCCATCTGTGGAATTTGAGTAGATATTTTGTTTCTGCACAGCAACTTGTAATCAGCAAGTTCTGAATCCCTGATAAGAAAGTACTCAGAAATGCAGGGAGGAGGGGAATGTTCTGGAAGAGAAGGCTTGCAGTCTTTTGCCCAAACATGTTCTTTGTGCAGACTCGTATTTTGCAGAACAAAACATATCCAGAACAGAGAAGACAGAATTTTTTCAAAAAGCAATATTAGAAAATAGATATAAAATAATGCAACGTGAATATTGAGACCAAACGTGCACATTTTCAGTCTCCCTGATCTTGCAGATCTAAACAAGATCTAATCCTTTTGACCTCCACTATGCATGGACCACCAGCTGGACTTGTGTACCAGCACTTCTAGCAGGAGTTAGAAAGCACAAATTACTCTTTCACAGTCCTGTATAAAGAATATAAGCACTTATGAAAAGTAAAGTGTAATTACAACTTGGACACTTCTTAATATGTGGGAAAGAGCAGAATTATTTGATTAGGTCTTGGTGGCATAGATGTTAACACCCCATATCCAGTGTAATTACAAATGGGATGAGGATGGGAAAGTGGTGAACAAATGGGGTTCAGAAAGCATCCCAGGTGAACAGATTAGACAATGACTGTTCACCAGAAGGCTAACCTGAATCTTCTTCTTGGTCATCTTCTGTCTAGTATATCTCAAGATTTAGCAACTGTAAGGCCTTGGTCCATCCTATCTGAAGAGGGGGTTACTTATGATAGAAAGATATCACACAAAAAAGGTTAGGCTGTGTTGGGGAGAGATTAAAACAGAGACTCAGCAATTTTTTTCAGCCACTCTGTGTATGAAATATGATTTGGCCTGAAATCTTGAAGGCTGAACTGTCTAGCTGCAGATTTGAGAATAGTACTATGTCTGTGTAAGTTTTGCTGCTATTTTAGGATTCTTGATTGTGTAATCTGTAGTTGTGGTGGTGAACATTTGTGTAGGTCATTTCTTTGGCCCCGGTGGAGTCAATTACAACACTACCAACTTCTACTTTCTAATTTTCCTATTTTTGTCCAGCCTTGCTCTAAGCATCTATATGAAGTAAGTGCATCTTGTACTGAGGCACTGATCTCGAGTTTAGAGACATTCATATCTTTCTTGATATGAAAATAGCCTGCTCCAAAGGAATTTTCACACAGGACTTCATAGTAAGTGCTGGAACTATTGGAAGTGACTTAGTCCAAGAAAGGATAGAGCCTGCTGTTCTCCAGGCAAGGTAAGAAAACCAACTGGAGTCCCAGCTGGAAGCCACCAGAAGCTAGGCCCATAGAATAAAATGGTGGCTGCAGAAGCTCCATCCTGAGGTTCTGCCTGTCTGCACATCATAAAGAGTAATAGAATATAAAATTACTTTGAGTTGAAAACAAAAAAGATCATTGATATGGCCATAAAAATGTGGAATATGCTACATTCCTAAAAAGACACGCAGTCACCCAATAGAAAACTGAAGTTAGCTAAGAGCTAGACTGCCATCTAACTCGAAGCATAATCTCCTGCAATATTGTTTTAAAAGGCTGGAAGTACTCCAGATATGTGATCAGATGGTTTGAGTCCAAATGATACCTAAGCAAGTGAGGCAATAGAGAGATTAAGTGTAGATGAAGCAACTAAATACATGTCAAACAACTGACAAAGGACCAGTAGAAATGGAAACAAATGTAAGGGGTACAAAACCATAGCAACAGTCAGTGTTGCTGGCTACAATACCCTTGTATTAACTGAAAATAGAACTAAGTAATGCAAGGGATTGAAGAATAAAAGATATAGGCAGTTTCAGTACTTTCTGTTGTGAACTGTACCATTTATGGAGGAATACAGCAGAAAGCAGTGCAGTTCAAACAAGCAATGTAAAAAGATGGTAATAGATAATTCTGTGAATTAAATGCATTCTACATTTAAAACTCTCCAGTGAAAGAAAATTCAGAGCTTTTACAGTTTGTGCTTAACAGGGAAAATCCTGCTGATGTGAGCAGATTGCACAGGCTCTTTCCTGTGCAAATGTCTGCACAACAATCAATCGCAATTAAATGGCAATTTTTAACTAATGACATCGTTTATGTGAAAGGCAATTCCAGCACTAAAACCACGTGAAATATAATGGCAAAGTAGGAGAAAGGAGAGACAAGCAATAGCAGCAAACTTACAATACTTGAAAATTTAGGGAAAAAAACCAACCCTGAAAATAGGCAACAGGAAAGAAAGTGAGCAGCGGGATTGTGGAATTCTGCTGATGTGATTCAAGGGCTTGGGAGTTTGCCAGTACTGTGTAGTATATGGCTCTACTTCATCAGATTTTAACGCGTGAACGTGCCTTATACCTGTAAGTATTCTTGAAGAGCTGAGGTAATGCGTGTGGAAATCCAGCTGGGTGCTGATGTAATGCTTCAGGCTTTGTGCTCATAGGTTTCCTAGCATGCTCGTGGGTGGATTTCTTGCTGTACTGTACTGCCATACATGCTACAGATGATCCCCTTGTGGGCAACAAATTTGGGTCTCTCTTCTATCTATGGGCCAGCTATTATCCAATCTTGGAGATTTCTGCACTTTAGCAGATTTGGTAGAAAAGGTTAAAAGTGGGGGTAAACAAGTGATAGATATACAAACAGTACAGTCACCAAATCCTTCTTACTGTAGGAGACCTGACTAAAGGGCTAGGTCTACGAATTAATGCAAGGAGGAATGTATCAGTTGTTTAAGTGAAGGTTGTGTTCAGTTGAGTGAAAACATGTTGGATGGGGGAATGAACGGCTGGGGCTCATTTAATTGTAACACTCAAAGTACCAGACAATAGCGTCAGGATTTCTGCAAAGCAGAGTAACTCTCAAGAGAGTATGCTCATCTGCTGACTTAAACGAAATAGTGGGAAGAATAGCATCAGCCAGATGACTTTCATCTACATTTGTTCCAACAAATACTATTTGATGAGGCAAATTCCAGAATATTCACTATAAATATACTATTTGGACAGCATCAATTGTTGTCTTCTACTAGTGCTCTGCACCCCCTGTGCCACAGGACACAAATCCAAATATTTGATGGGCACGCAATATGTTTTGACAAAAAAAAAAAAGGCAAAACCACACCAAAGCAGTATCCTAAAACCTATGTTCTCTGTTAGGGGCTGCCTTTAAACCACCTTGGCAATGTTGTTACATTATCCAGAAACTGAACTATTAATCAAGTGCTTCTGCTCTGAACTTCAGTCTGAACCAACCAGCAAAAGAAATATTTCCAGCAAACATGACTTCAAAAGCATTAAGCAAAGCAGAAGAGATCATCTGTGTTTTAAAAACCTGTAAACATGACTGTAGCACTGTGGTAGATAGAAGTGCTCTATATATGCTTGGGTTGGGATTTTGATGTGCCCTTGTCAATGGCTGTGTGTTAACCATGAATTTGGATTAAATGAACTTGAAAGTATAGCTTGATACTGGCTTCCCCACACCCTAGTCCTTTCATGCCCCTGTGCTTTCCCTGTGGTTTACTATTCCTTTGGTTGTACTTTTGCAAGCATTGGTGCAGTTGTGCACTGATTCTGCCTCTTGAGTGATGCACCAAAGTCTCTAAAACAGTGGGGGGGACTCCTTGGTTTCAGTGGTTCACTTTGCAGCAAGGACAAAAAAGAAGCTGTGCCAGTGTGAAAGGTGGAGAAGGAGAGTAGGAGATGCTTCTCTGCAGGAGGGGTCCTCTCAAACCAAGTGTGTTTTGGGAAGAAAGGTATTATTGCTGCATCCTTTCCCCATTGCATTCCAAGTGTTTGAAGTCTGTAAATGCCTATCACAATCTAGAAGGTAAACATAGTGAAACCTACAATTGCTCATACCATTATTTTTAAGTGATCCTACCAGTAATCTGAGGAAACTCAACAAAAGCCATGTGCTGTATTCTGGCCATAAGGATCTACGGCATTTCTCCCTAGGACAGAGAGATTATCTGTTAATTCCTACTTTATTTAGGTTTTAACTTGAAACTGAACTGCTGTTGGGGACCACAAATAGCTCAGTCAAGTCTATTCTGCAAAGAGTCTCAGAGCAAAGAAATTAGGAGATTAGTCACGCCAGCTTGCCAGGAGGCTATTGCCTTATATGTAATACAGAGATGGCAAAGGGGAACTTCTGAACTAGGAAACTGTGCACACTTATAGAAATACATTAATAGCAGCAACAGCATAAGGCACAAGTGAGTCAATGTTGGAGTCAGCATTGCCCCACAAAGCCAGGAGCTCATAGCTGAAAGACTGTGTTGTTGCTTTGTACTTTGGATCAAAACTGCGTTCTGTCATGGCTGGATTGCTACGTGCTCTGAAATACCCAAACTCTGAATGGCTTGTTCAGAGAAAGGTTTTTATTCAGAAAAATCTTTGTTTATGACTCTTCTTTCTCATCTAAGAGGAAGTGGTTTGCATATAGGAGATTGTACTCAGCCCAGGATACTCAGACTGAACTGCAGGTTTTGTGGCCTGAGCCTGGAAACGAGCCAGTGCGTGACAGAGTTTGGACAGTGTTCCTGCCTGTTTGCATCTCTGAAGTTTTCTGGTTGTACATGACCATTGGAGAGATGAGGCTGCTGCAACAAATGTGCATGTGGTGTTATATACATCCCATAGTGCAATAAAGCAGCCTAGTCACTGTGAGGGGAATGGGGAAATAGAGACTGTCCTTCCCACAGTAGCTGCTAGGATGTAGAAGTGGGCAAAATGGGTTCCCTAATGTATGCTGGTATCTTATTTAATATAGATCAAAATATTTTTAATTACACTAGTGAAGGAGATGGATAAGCTGTGGAGCTCCTGCTCTGGTCTGAATATCTCCACATATTCCTTCTGCAGCCTGGACTTTTTGGTGTCTTTTTTATAAAGCATGGTTGAATATACTGTGCTTCAAAATCTAACTTTAAATGGTTGTTAAAGTTAAATGAGTAATAAAAGCTTGTTCTGTCTCTGCCTCAGTGCCCAAAGATACTCAGAATTTTACAGGCCCAGATTCTAGTTTTTAATATCTAAATTATTGTTATTGTTATTTAATTTAGAAACACCAAGTACTGAAAAATATTAGATTTCTGTGAGGGTTTCCTACACAAAACCACCCACAATCTTCTGTGTGGTATAACATCACTTTCCATCAGGGCAACCACTGTCAGAAACAACAAATCAGTATTTCTCACTGCCTCCACCTAGTCAGAAGGTTGTTGGATAAATGTGATTTAGCCTGCACAGAAATGGAAGCGGGATATTGAGAGAGTTTGGGGGTTTCCACCTTTTCACTGGTATCTCAAAGAAATAAATAGACTCATTAAACTCTGAAAAATTAAACTCTATTTGATTCCAGCTTCAGAAGCACAAGGAAAGCTCTAGAGAAGTAAAACTTTCCGCTCTTTTTTTTCCTCTGTGAGACATTAGATATAAATAGTCTAATAATAATATTCTAATTTAATGTAGAATTTAATATTTTTTTGAATGTTGATGATTATAAAAATAAATTCAGTCAGTGAAAGTGTATATTTTGGCCTTTTAAATATGTTAACTAATATAATGTTGGACCCAAACTCTACTTTCTGGCTTAGACATACCCAATTTTGACGTGTCAAAGGCTTTGAGTTTGGGAGTTTATTTCTTTATTGCTTTTTGGGGGTTTTGGATCAGGACATTTTTCAAAACAAGCTCTTCCCTATGAGAAATTTTTGATAAATCAGGATTTTTTTATTTTCTATTTTTTTCTCCTGAATTGAAAACTTCCTACTGAGACATTGGCCAAAACTTCTCACTTCCAGGTTTTGGTCTTGAGCTATCCCTGATCTTATAAAATAGCTATTTGACAGAACACATCCTCAAAGGAATGCTATAAAATGAAATGAAGGAAATTTAACTGAAGTAGTCCATGAAAAAATTCCTTGATTTAAGGGATAAATTGCCAACGCTAGGGAAAATCAGCTATTCACTGGGAATCTTAGTATGGTACAAACAGATTTGGGTGAAAAGCCAGACATAGAACAGCTGCTGCTGGAAAATCAGGAGATCTTATTCTAAATATGTTAAGCCAAAAGAAATGTTTAAAAAAAAAAAAAAATATCTGTTGTGCTTCAAAATGGTCTCATGTGAACAATCCCATTATCTTCAGGGGAATGAGGACTATTTAACCATTGCTAGATCGTGTCCTTAACTGGTGATGTATTTATATTCCTGATTCAGGAAGGAAAAAAGAAAATGGAGAAAATGAGGAATTCTGGAGAATATAGTTGGAGTTACTTGGTTCCCGTACAAAAACTACCTCTTAAAAGACAAAGAAAAAACGATCTGTCAAAAATCTGAGAGGATTTGATTTCTAAATTTATCATAACTAACACATGTAGCTGTTTCTTAGGGGTTTTTAAATGAGTAACACATATGGGGAGGGGGAGTCGTGCTTGTATTTCGCTTCCCACCACCTTAGCACTGGGAGGAGCTCAGTCAGTGGAGTCCCACGGTGGTGGCTCCTGTGCCAAGTTAGAGGGAAGCAGTAGTGGATGTGAGCTACGAGGGTCAGAGTGCTGAGTTTTGCTTACAGCAAATGGGGGAATGTAACAGTGTTAACTGTTTATCACTGACTCACTGTCAGTGCTGAGCAGAGATGCTGTGCTTACCAGTAACCTGCTGGGTGACACAATGGTGGAACCCTCAGACAGTGAAGAAATGACCATACCTTCATCCTGCTGCAAACACTTCAATTAGGAAGAGCTGTTTTGGGTTCCAGCTCTTAGGGAAAGTCATCTCTGCTAGGAGAGGCAGAAATGGAGAGGGTCACTAATGCATGCTTACTGAATAACACTTTGTGATGAGTGATGCTGGTGGTAACTCAAGCGCTTGCTTGGGTATGACACAGGATGAAATTCAAAGAGCAGTGGGATTTGGGAGGTCTAGTCTCCTGGGAACAGCGGGTGGGTTTCTGACACCAACTCTGTAGGAACCCCCTTTGCAGGGATATTTCTATGGGTTGGTCACTTCTACTCTGCCTCCTGTACTAGCTGAACTTACAAGAATATTGTTCTTGCAACATTGCTTGTAAAATTTGTTCAAAACTATCCAACTAGCCTCCCTCTTCCAGACTTCCCAAGGGTGGAGATAATGCTGCCCTAAGTGACCAGCATGAAACTTACTAAGCTTTCATGCGAAACATGAACCACATGCTTGGGGTGGGGCAGAGGACGTGTGTGTCTGTTCCCACTGAGAAACATAGCTGTTCATGTTTTGGTGCAGCCCAATTCCAGGGAATCTGCAAATATTTGACCTATCTGAATTTAGCATATTGAATCCTCTATGGAGTCTCTCTTTGCTTAATGTGCTCCATTCCACAGTGCTCCTGAATACTGGGAGAGAGCAGGTATTTTTCCCAGGTCTGTGGATCTGCCTCGGGACTCGAGGGCTGGGCAGTCTGTCCTGCAGCAACATCTTCTGGAGAATGGAAACACTTGGGCTGCATGGCACCAGAGCCTGAGAACAAGACACCTCTCTGTAGATCCAGCATTCAAAACAGTAAATTCACCCTCCTTTCATTACTCAGAGCAGCCACCTGATAGAAAGGAAGCAGCTTGGAAATATTTGGGGCATGGAGAAGCCGGGATAGGAGTTAAAAAAGAAGAAACAACACGGTGGGTTGACTCTTCTGAGTCATGTTCAGTTGGAGTCCTGCTCCTGTATGTTCTGTTGCAGCCCAGTGACCCAGAGGCGATTTGGCCACAGTGACCACTTACTCACCTGTGCAGTGTGGTGGGCTGACCTACTTTAAAACCCTTGATTCCAGCTGAGTTCCGCTCAGCAGACCCGGCACTAGGCTTGCTTCAACGCCTGCCTCGTTTTCCTCTCCCAGACTAACTCTTTAGTGGAATAATTACTGTACAAACTCCAAAGCCCAGCAAGCTGCTCTGCATTCCAGTTTCACAGGAAGTAAAATCAGAGCTTGCCAAGAGTGCTCGCTCATCCACGGCCGCTCGGCATCCCGAATTCCTGCTCCTGTTAGCAGGGATTTACGTAACAGGAGCACGCCGGGCCTCTGACTTCTGTTTTTTATGCAGAAAACCAGAAATGAATGAGTGTGATGTGGCAGGAAGCAGCTTGTATGAGAGGCACAAACAGACATTGAAAGATGACAGTAGTATGTTTTCAATACTAAGTTAAAGCAATGAAATACTCACTTGAACAGCAACTCTGAGGTCCTCAAGGCTGGCTTTAAAAGGTATAAATGAAGTAAACCTCAAAAATTGCATGGTCAATTTATTTGACAGCATAAGCTTGAATTACCCTAACAGCTGGTTTAAAAACTGTTCTCTTAATAGAGACATGAAGTATTGAGGCAGCTGCCTTTCTTTTTAAGAACATGACAGCAAAAACAATAGGGTTACAATAGTGGCCTCCTGCAAGGAGGTGAGCAGTTGAGGTTTGAACCACTATGCTGGGGCCTTGAGCATAGCACCAGTCTTCCCTAGGGCTGTGCTTCAGATGAAGTTTATTAGTGTGCCTGTCTCCAGTCCTGGCCCTGCCTCCCGGGCAGGACTTGGACCTGTGTTGTGGCCTTGTCTCCAGCTCCAGCTCCTTTTACTATTGACTGGACTCTCTGTGTAGACCCTGGACCCAGTTTATAACCCTTGTGCTTCACTGGGGACTGCCAGTGTGCCAGCACCTAGGTCTGCCTGTCCTGTTCACATGCTGTGAGATTGCATCTTGTTGGTGAGGGGCCTGTTTGCACTGTGGTCACCTCTGCTCTTGGCTCATGTCTCCTCACAGAGCACCGCTGCTTCTGCTTATCCTACTCTTCACTGGCCTTCAGCAGGCATTTCCTTGCTGCTGACCTGCAGATGGTGTTCATGCTGGGAGGCACCGAGCAGCTGGCATGTAGCAATGCTCTGCTGAACAATCCTGTGCTTCACCAAACTACAGAAGCTGATGGAAACCAACTTTATCCTGAGCAGAACTGTGTCATTTATGCACCTCAAGGGGCAACAAAACTTCTCAAGTGGCTGCACACGTGCTTGGACCGAGCTGATTGCCAGCATGTTTCCTGACCTCTCTTTCCAGGTCATATCTTCTTCCTGTGTACTGGGGGCATCGACTGCTTCTTGGGATGAGATCAGACTTTTGTTTAACTAATTTCCTGTTGTTGTGGGGACCAGAGCAGGAACGATGCTTAGTTTCGTCAGTGTTCTTCCTATGGTGTGCTACCAGGCTTTGGGGCTCTTGCTGCAAGTCTGAACCTTGTCAATGTTTGTTGAGAAGTATTATACAGCTTGTAGTGATATTGGGAGCCCTTCAGAGCACAATAGCTATAGTGCATGTATCTTAGACTGCAGCAAACAGAACTCTTCAGCAAGGTGCCTGTCTCGCTTTCCCCAAAAAAAGAGGAGATAATATAAAAAGAAAACTTTTCTTCCTATGTAGCAGGTGTGAAAGATGCTTGATCTCTGATGGGTAGGGTTGGGACAGTTGTGATCTCCCCTGCTAGAATGCAAAAAGACAGATCCTGCCTATTTTTTCTGGCATGAACAACCTAAAACAAAAGAAAGGAAAATAAAAAAGCCCGGCAAGCAAGCAGGACAGACTGGGATCCTGCCTCCACCACTGCTGCAGTGGAGGATGAGGTTGGTGGCATGGTGGCTGAAAAGAAGGCTGTGTTCTACTAAAACCTGGTGGTGTGTGCATGTTCCCTTTCTTCCTTCCCTCATCCTGGCTGGCCCCAAATGGCTCTGCCCCAGAGGGTCAGACCTCTCCTGGCAGAGCCTGCCTGAGCCTTGGTACCTCTGTGCTTACCTGCCAGCGTTGTGCTCATGTATCAAAGACAGGCTAACCTTACCTGAACCAGGACCTGCAGCTCCAGCAGCACTGCAATGGCTGGAAACAACCAAATACTATCTAAAAGCAATCCTGTGTTTTGAAAGGAATATATGGTAAAATCTTGCTAAAAATCAGCAAATTCTGAACTGGGGCATGAGATGGTCCTTTCTAAAGATTAACTAGAAATAGGAGGGGGAGGGAAACTGTGTGCCTGTCTATAGCATTAGAATCAAAACACAAAAAAGATGGAGGGGAAATGTGCCATAATTAATTTACCAGGATGCTATAGCTCTCATTTCACTGTGCTGCAGTAATAACTAAATGGAAATCCAGATCATGTCTGAGCACATGAAGAAATAAACAGTTCCTGTGTATTTCAGAGAAGAACGAATTTCACGTTGCTGTGGTTCCCAGTGGTTCCTCAGTTTACTTGGGAGATGGTTGTTATCAGGATAGTACATTCTTTACAGATGAACTAAACTTGTTTTTGTTTTGAAATGACATACTTCTACCATCATCAACACCCGAAGCAAGGCACTTTGTAAACTTCTCTTGTATTACAGCTTTATAATGACAAACCCAGGCTAAAATAGGTGTACGAAATTCAGAAGGTCCTGAGGAACTGCCCGTATCTTTTGGGGGTAAATTCTCTGGTTCTTCTGAAAGGGTCTTTAAGCCAATGCTGCAGAATTCTGGTGCCTCCAGAAGTGCCTCATCTGAGAGATCACTTAAAAACTATGGCTCTCTAGGGAAGAGAAGAAGTATCTTACACACTTCTAGCACTGTTTATTATTATGAAAGCTAATGGGAAAATCAGGTTTGGAAAAGATATTATGTAGATTCAGTGCTACTAGAAATCCAGCAATTTTATAAAGAATTTTAATCTTTTCTGCTATGGATCTCCTGTCCCTTCCTTTGTGCTTGCTGTGGGCTCTCTGTATGGAGGCAGTGGAATTCATGTGAAAATCCAAGCAGGGCTTTGGTCCTTTGTGCTGACCTGGCCAAGCAAGTACAGCAAAACTTACCCAGGCTGTTGATCATTTATAGATCAGATTTTAAAATCATGTGTAGATATTTAATAGAGTGAGTTTATAAACATTGTAATATAAAACTAATCTTTCATAAATTTCATAATCTTTTGTTGTTGTTGAGATTGTTTGAAAACTGCAAATGAAAAAATATTTCCTAGTACATTTGTATGCTCCACATTGCGTTTGTTTCTATCTAGGGCATATTCCTAGGGCACACTTATGTGTGTGCATTCATGACGACGGTGGATGATCTTCTGTGCAGCTGAAGTTTCAGCAGCAGTCTGTTTCAGCAAACTCAACCAGGTAGGAAAGGAAGAATCTGCACATATCACTGCAACTCTCACGTGTGAAGGGAGTAAAATCATTTGACCTTTTAAAAGAAAGGCTTTCTCACATATGGATCATTCGTCTCGCTTCTGCACTGTATGCTTCAAGAACTAGGAAATAATTCCTTTTTTATTCTTTTTCAGTTGTGGCAAGACTTGAGCATCTTGTGACCATTTTACCTCTTCCTCCCAAATGACATGTGCATCTGAGGCTTTTGGGAAAATAAAACTGTAAGAAAGAGGTATTTTCAGTGTAACTTGATTAGCAAGTCAGTCGCTGTGTCTGGAGTGAAGGATTTGTGTGCCAGTTTGTCTTCATAGTCAGTAACGCTTTGCAGGTATACACTCATTTATTCAGGCTGCTTATGTACCTCTGGCATAGACACTTTTAACCAGCAGATCTTGCAATCTATTTCACAACCACCCTTTTCTCCTATATGTGTTGCTTGCCAGCTGTAATTAATGGACTGAGTTTTATAGGCAATGCATGAGCATGTTCTCTCTCTCTCTATGCCCTAATCCTGGCGAAAGCTGCATTGCCCAGGCCTCGCTATGAACTATATTCCTGTATGAAATCCTAGCATGCGTGTGTGCACTGAGATGGCTGTTGGAAACTTATCTTTAAAGCTTTATTGCAAGCCAGAATACTCTGAAACTTGGCATAGTGCTTTTGGAGTGGGTGCAGTTCATTTAGTTAAATCTGGGTCTGTCTTCTGCTCTCTTTTTTTAGCCCAGGTTCCCCAGGGTAGAGGGAAGTACCTAATTGCAAATCTGTCTTGCCAAAGACTTGGCAACTAGAGCTTCCCCCTACAATGTCCATTTGGAATAACCTGATGTTTTAGGCTAAAAAAGGGCAGAGTTTTGAAGAATAGTTTAGAGATTAAACTCAAGTATGTGTAACACACTTATTTGTTTCCAGACCCTGTAGATGCAATACCCTTTTAACATGTCATTAGTTGAAAAGAGTGTCCTGTAGCAATCTTAACTCTGTAATTTTTACCTTCTCTTACATTTCATCCTTCCCCACTATTGGTTTAATATGGCTTTATAGGATGGTTGGGTCCATAATCAGGTTTTGAAAACATTTTGTACCTATGTAGCACACATACTTCTTGAAAATGAAATATATATCTGTGTGGTTTGTTTGAATCAGCTAGAGTGCTAGAGTTTGAGAAGTACTTTTATGGCTTTGTGTATGTCACAGAGATCTGGCATCTGGGTCAGCGTTTGCAGTATGTGCATACCAAGGAGCCCATATCAGCAAAGCAGAGGTTCCAGCAGAATGCAGGGCCTGCAGTTGCTGCTAGTCAGTGCTGTAGATCTGCAGTACTGCAGAATCAGCACAGGCCCCACTCGAGCAGATACCTAAATATCTGTTTAACTCCAGGCATGTGTTTAAGCTTCTCTCACGTGAGCTGCTGAATAAGGGGGGTGGGTTTGTTTATAATCACTATTCTGAGTGCTTTACTTCATAAGGTTGTGCTGAGGGAAGCAGTTTTCAAGAAGGATGGAATTTGCTCCGTTCCTTCAGCCTGCCTTCTCATAGTGTGGCAAGACACAGGCATGCAGACTCTACATTTCTCTCTTCCTTTTCTTTCTCTCCATATGTTAGGTTTGCAGAGGGGGGAACCTTGGGTGCCCCAGCCCAAAAAAGAGCCATAGGTTGTTCACGTTAAGTCTCCAATGTGGACAATGAAGGGATGGAGACTGCAGGGCTGCTGAGTGCACACCTGCCCCAGTGTACAAATAGCCTACAAAATGCTATGAGTGTTCTCATTTCACCTTGAGATAGGGTGGTGTGCTCAGTAACACTTCAGTGCCTAGGCTGACCAGTATTCCTGCAGTCATCTGGGAGACTCTGGCTGTGAAATCTTGCAGTGGGCTTGTTCCTTCTACTCCTCCAAGCTATGAAAACAAATTGCTCTTCCTTTTGGATTGAATTCCATTCCCATTTCATTTTGTTGCTGCTCCTCCCGTGTGTTTCTCTGTCATCTATTTTCTTCTGCTTTTTGCCTGTCCAGACTCTTGCTGTACTGATGCTTATTATTAGCTGGGATAGTCTGTGTGGAAATATTCTATATATAATTGTAGAATAAAGTTCTGAATCAAAATCTGAGTTGTCCCAGCTCTTACAATAGCAGAGCCACAGGGAACCTCTTAAGAAGAACTATGGCTGAATATGTTTGGAGGAAATTGCATTCTTGCCCTGACACTGATGTGATACCTGAAAAACTACTGGCAGAACAGCACTAGTCTGTTGAAGCCTTTTGGTTGGGCTCTGATCTCCCAGACAGTGGAAGCTGTTGCTTTGTCCCACTCAAATGAAAGAACTCAATCTGGAGGCTTCTTCCGACTCTTTGGTCACCAGCAAGTTTGGAAAAGTTGTTAAATATCCCTCCTGTGCTTAGGTCTGGTATACTTAAATACATGTTATATATTTGATAAACTCATTTTTGGGAAGAAGAACATAGAAGTGGAAAGAAGGGGGCAGAAGGGAAACACCTTCTGCTTATTGCTGTTAGAATGATTGAATCCTGAACCAAGGGAAATATATATGGCTTAACAACAAATGGTATGTTTCTGTGAACAGACCAACAGGAAGATCTCACTCTTATCTCTGTGTGGGGGATGTTAATGACTCATTACAGCTTGTTTGATGTGAGTTGGAATTTACTGTGGAATCTGGTAGCATCCATCTTTCAGTTCTTCATCTGTTTTGATAAGGAAAAAATCTTGTGCTGCTGTATCCAACTCTGTTCCTCCTGATAAATAAGCTGCATATCTTCAAAAGCCATCTCTTACCCTCTGTTTGTCAGTTTTATAAACTGGAAAAGATTAGTGGGAACAGAAAGGGAGGGTTGCTGGTTATCTGACAGTGTTCAGAATTATTTCTTCTGCTGGGCCACAAGCAGTGCCCTGGAAGAGCTGCCCTCTTGCTAACCACCACCTCAAGAGCCTGTGGCCAGTAGAGCTCCTCCTCTGCACCCATAGCTCCCTTGCTCAACCATACAGGTCACTTTAAACTGTGTCAGCTCCAGTGCTTTTGGGACCATGAGTTGCCTCTGCCCCCAAACACTGAAAGTAGCAGAGGTAGTTTAGCACTACTATGTCCTGCTTTCCTCCATCCCTTCCTTAGCAGACTTCCAGAAAGTGATGGGCATGGGATGCCTGCCATCCAGGCACACAAAGCTAGAGAACAACCACAGCTGTCTAGAGCTGACCTACCCCAGCCTCGGCACCCAAGAGTGCTTTATGAAGCACACATACATATAAGAATGAGGCTGTGAAGCCATCTCAGGGCACTGCTGATCAGAGCTGTCCTGCTCTGCAGAAGGTGAGCACTCCTCTGCCACTGTCTGTAATGATTGCAGGTGTGTTTCTTGCTGTGCTACCTGAATTTTTCTTTTGACCTCTTATTAAATGTAGTCCAGTTCTTACAGAAGCCTTTCTCATAGTTCCCAGTAAAACTGTGAGAGGGAATTATTTTCCAAACTCCAGTTTGTTGTACTGGAAGATACAAAATAGACCTGCTGGGATTAACCCGAACACCGTGCACTTGGCTGAATCACAGCACTGAATTTCTCCCCTGGATATACTGAGTCGTCTTTGAACGCTGCAAATTAGCATTTCACTCAGGCTGATACCAGCAACAGGGGATGAGTGACGTTAACATTTGAAAGTTGTGTAGTAAATCTAATTTTCAGGTTTGCATGCCAAAGCTTAGCATGTACTGAGGCACTTCAAACTGACATACGGATCTGTAGCTACAATTTGAATGTGTGGTATATCTCAGCATTTCATGGCCCTGATATACAAATCTTACAGGGGTAAAACTAGTGAGCTATAAGCAGGATGGTATGGCTTCCTCTTGTTATTCAAATACCATCTCACAAACTGTGATTATGGTCAGTCAGCACTTGAAAAAGAATTGGTTTGGTAAAGGAATTGTAATTTTTTTACCTCAAATTTGACTGGGAGGCTGTAGGCAGACTGAACCGTGTCGGGATGGTACTCTCATCTCCAAGGGTCAGTATGTAGTCCTGAAGGTGGTGTGAAAGCAGGACCTGTATTGTTCAGCAGCAGTCAGTGGCACAGTGGTGTCCTACCAAATTCATTACGATTCAAAATGGCCAGAAACAGTTTTATTAAGCAGTTTTATGTGCTGTATGAAATTTGTAGGTGATGAATCTTCATGGGAATGTTTCAAGGAGTACTATTAGATTCTCATTTTATAAGCTTGACAGAAGGCCGGGGAATGCAGTTCTGGAGCACTATTGGTCCAGTATAGTTACATTTATTTCCAAAATAATCTACCAGGGATTCTGCAGTCCTCATTTTGCTGGCTGTTGGGAGATTCACCATGTGTCAGTCATAATGCAGCAAATTAATCAAATCATTGATATTTAGCAAACCAAAAGCATAGCAATTGGGAGGTAACTCGAAACTCTCCCTTCCCAGAATGAGGTGCCTGAAAGTGAAAATTCCACAATACTGTGATTCTTTTTAACAAAGGCAACGGGGGTAAATAACTATGAATTCAAACTACATACTGTGTTTTTTCATGAAGCAATTGTAACGAATGTGACTCAAGTTACAGAGTTAGTTGCAAGCAGACCCACAATGGAAAACATATGCCAGGTTGCACATGTGAGGGATCCCAGCAGGCTGTAACCACTGGGCTATAAGCTGTGTTGCAGGACAGTTCTGTGCTGTGGTGGAGTGACCATGGTAAACTACCCTGGTTCAATCCGTTAAACCAGAAAGTACTAAAGGAACAAAAAGATTCCTGGTCTGAGCCCACAGGAATGGGAAGTACAAGAGAGGTTTTATCAATGAGCTGCCTCCTGCCAGACATGACCCGTGGCATTCATTAAACCAAATTATATAACATTTCATCATAAAAAGTGAATTTTCTTAAAATATTCCCATTTTCAGGCTACATCCTACCTCTTCACATGAAGAAATAACAGTAATTATGCATTATTTGTTACAAGTAGTTTGTTCATGCCATTTAAAAGAAACTGAATGAATTGTTTCCTTGGGTAAAACACAGCACTAGTGTGTTTGGAACAAAGGTATAATTAGGGCTTAGATTAAAATCTGACTCTTCTGACAACCATGGAAGAACTTTCTGCAAGAAAGCAAATAACATGTAACAAAACCACCCTCTTCCTTGCCATAGCCCCACAGGAGGATTTAAGTCTTTCCAGAAATGGAATAAGCAATACTCTGGGGATCCTCAGGAATGTTATTAGTGGTTAGTTTTTAACATGATACACTAAAGCATTGTATAGGGATAAAATTCTTGCAGAGTCAAAGGATGTGAAAGTGAAAAGGGCTGAGTCATGGAGAGGCAGAATTAAGTACACAACAGGCCCATTTAAAACCCCTCTGTTATCTGGGTTATGCTGTGCCTTCCTGTTGCAAAATATCCAATTTACAGGACCCTCACCTCCGCGGTACCAGAAAACTTCTGTTACCAGAGTAGCACAACTCTATAGGCTGGCCTTCAGAAGCGTATGATCAAAGGGACTATCCAATTTCCACCCACTGTGTGCAGGCTGCCAATTTAAATATTCACTACCCCTTGGACTGGCCAGCCGGGAGCACAGCAGCAGAAGGGAGTATGAACCACGTATGTACTGCCCCAACCTGGGACGTGTTCTGCTTTCTGGAAAAGGGACAGAGGACTCTGAAGTGAACGTGCTGTGGCTACACACAAAACCAGAAAAGTTAAAGGCCATTTCCAACTCTGCTGCAGTAAGAACACTGCCTGAGTACTGCCTCAGAGAATTGCCCTTGCTATAAGCCTCACAACTGAGATCTATTGTTTCATTATAGAATAGGAATTCATCAAGCCATCAAGTATTAATTTCCTTTCAAACGCTGTTGTTCTATTAGGTGTGCTCAATGGTTGGTTATTTTCTTCCCGTAGCTGAAGCAGCCTTGAAAAATAGTGATAAACTGAACAAATGGGAAAAAAAGGTTTGGGTTTTTACTACTGTTGCCTTGTGTGTTCTGCCTTCAGAAGGTAGGAAAATCTCAGGTGTGCCCTGCTAAATGTGAGCACTTTGTTTTCCATATGTTACCTCGTTCAGAAGAACACACCTCTTCATCACCAACAAATACCTGAGGCAAGCTCTAAAGATGTTGTCTATTTCTTTGTATTTTGCTGCCTGGTAGAACGTAATGGTCAAAGATGCTAAGAAAATCAGACATCTTTGTAAACGAAATATTTTTGCTTGGCAGTGGTATCCAAAATAAGCTGTTCCACTGTAGCCAGAACAGATTAGAGTCCACTGTGAGCTGGATGTGTGCTTTATTCCTGCAAAACCATAGCGCACCAATTGCTAGATTAGTGTCAGAGGCACTCTGCAATGAAAAACTCCTTCATGTTCTACCTTAAGGTCCAACATAGCTCCTGACCACAGGAACTTGGCTGGATATTGGGCAGTTCTGGAAACACTTTAGGATCCCATCGCACCTGGTGGCCTCAAGAGGCCACTTAAGGATACAGGGGAGCCTTCTGCACCTGCACAGGAAGTCTTGGCTGCATATTGGTTCCACATTGCTTTTACTTTCTGGAGAGCAGAGAATATGTAAGCTCTCCCTATGGCGAACATATAAAATAAGGAGGATACTGGATATTTTCGTACAGAATAGTGATGTCCCATTTATTTTTTTTATTCACATAGTACTTTGCTTTAAATAAACACTTCATTGAGTTAATCTCAAAAGTGACCTGACTACAAACTCAATAGAATTTAGCTTAATTTATCCATTATTATCAGTATTATCCAGAAAAACTTTGTTGTTGTCTTGCAGGTGTTTCCTCAGGCACTCTTAATAAGATGCCCTCCTTTTCACTAGTTATCATTTACAACTAGGAAAAATACCATAAACTTAACACATGCCACAATTTCCTATCCTAATCTGGTTTAGTACTGAGAATAATCTAGTGTTCCCTATGGTAGATACACAGATGTATTTAGATCTCCTCCCACCATTCTGTTCTCAGGATTCTAGGTATCAGTTTCTCTTCATCTTTCCAAGTCTGTGCTGCTTTTTGCTGCCGTTTTTGCTTTCTTTCCAATTTATTAATATCCTTGTCATAGCACGGTGTCCGGCACTTCACAGTAGCCCAGCTGCAGCCTCACCACCACCGAACGTGTGTTACAGCAATGGCATTTCTATGCAGTTTCTTCTAAATGCAGCTCTCATGGAAGGAGAGTCACAACCAGTTTATAAACATCTCAAATCGTGTAATTAAACTTTAAAGGAGTAGTGGTGCTTGGCTCTTACCTGTGGCTTTGAGCGATCCTTAGAACCACAGGGGAGACAAGCAGAAACTCAGTGACAACCACTGCTCACCTCTAGTGGTTTTTTAGTTCTTTCCATTGAGAGCCTATTGCATTTAACATTCTGGTTTTCATTCTTTTGTAGAGTGCTACAATAAGAATTTCATAAGCATATGATTTTCAAACATGTTTTTATTTTCACTTTATCCTTCTCCTGAAAAAAAAACCCAAACTCTCTAGGTTTAACTAAATAGGTATACGGAAAAGGGAATAACAATGTGTTCTAGCACGTTATGGAATATACAAAGCTTAGATTTGTTCCTTACAGAGTTTTATTTACCCCTGAAGTTTTGATAAAGACACCATCAGCAATGATTCTTCCCTTTTTGGCTGTTAGACTTCAGCAATGGTTAATGGTGCAATGCCTGCTGCAAGGAGCTGCTCAGTGCTGTGGCTGGCAGGAAAGCTTGAAGAGCTGAAGCCCTTTAGAAAGACAATAGATAGTTGACATATTTTTGCTTCTTGTCAGCTAGTGCTCTCCTAAGACCTTAGACAGCGTGAGTGAACGTAGGAGGAAACAATACATCTGGAGACACTGGCAAGACAGCGTTGCTTGCCAAATTTGGCCACAGTTCCTTTAGACAAATAATTTCTCAGTGACGTGCTGTGTTTAAATTACATAAACAGCAGAAATGACCAAGACCTGGGCCCCTGGGGCTTGTGGGCTTCAAGAGTTTCTGCAGTCAATATTCTGACATCTGCAAAGATTTTTCTCCAACAGCTGATGCCAGGAACAGAGCAACGTTACCCCCACTTTGTGTGTGCTGAAGGGTTTGAATAGATTGAAATGATGTCTCTGCAGCCCCAGCCCCGGTCAGGACCTTTGCACTATCAGAACCACCAGCTCCTATGAGAGGGCTTATACAGGAGTTATCAAAGCAGCAATCTTTGCTCAGAATGGCTTATAACCTCTTACAGCAACTCCATTAGCATTTCAAGAAATGCACATGGAAAAACACTGTATTAAGTTTCTGTCTCCAGAATTATCAAGGGGTTTAGAGTAACTTCTGCTGAGCAGAATGTAACTTACTTTGCACATTGAATGTATGGGGTTATTAAGGTTGGTTTTCCTATTTAGGAGCAGACAATAGCTTCTAACTCTGCGGTAAGACTTCCTCGATAATTAAGATACTTCCACTTTAACAGTTATATACGCTAGAGCTATCTGCAAAGTGTTTCTATCACTGAGGAATTTATGCAGGAAACACGATTCTTCCTGACCAGCAAGATCCCACAGGAAGACCTTACCTGACTAATTTTTATAGAACATCTCTAGACAACCTTCTGAAGTTATAAAAACAAATCCTTTATTTAACAGATATTCTTTTAAAAAAATCAGTTCCCATAACAGAAATCAAACGTGTGCACATCACCGGAGGCATTCTGAAGGCAGGAGTTGTTGAATACTGACAGTTATCCGTGGCACTGAGGGAACATGGGCTATGTAAAACAAGTAACTGCATTTATTACTATTGCCTGCATAGAAAAGACCAGACAGAAACAAGAAATGCACTTTAAAAGCAGTTATGCTTTTCTTTTGATGACACAACCCCAGCACCCAGCCCCTCCTTCAGCAACACTCTCAGAGAAATACTGCTCTCTGGAAATAGTCTGAACCAAATTAACACACTTGGTTCCATTGTCAGTCCCCCATGTACTCCTCAGGAACAAGGCAGAGAGTTGAGACGCAAGTATGGCAAAAAGTCTCTCAAGCACTTTCAATATTTCAGTCATACCTTAAGGCAAGTTTGTAAATTTTAAGGGAGTATCTTGAGAATTAAGCACAGAGCTTGTGAAATTCTTTCTCTTTGTAGTTTTTGATCAAAGTTAACTTTCTCACAGAACAGGTACGCACAGCAGTAACCCCTTATAAGTGTCTTAGGATAAGACCATGTTAGTGATGTTTATGTCATTTTTACATCTGCAAGTATTGCTTAAACTGACATTTTCAGTCCAACTATACAAGACAACTTCAGTAGCTCTGTGCACAGTGTGATGGCATTGCACTGAGTGTAAATGTTCAGGACAACGAGGCAGAACTACCTCAGTATCCCATTTCCACCTAAAATGCACGAAAGGAAGAACAGAACACGGGATCTTCTCAGAGTTTCACGTCTTTAAAAAAAGGATGCAGCAAAGCCTCTTTTGCAGTTATTCTTGTCGCAGGGTTTAAGTCTAGCAGCTTGTCAAGTAGGTCATATGCTTCATCGGGAACCTGATCCCATCCTTTCATGTCTGTTGCCTTCGTTTCCAAAGCACCATCACCTTCCTGAAAGCTCTTTGAGTGCTGAATTTGCTTTCCAAGTGGCTCAGGAGCACACAGTTTGTCTGGCAAAGCTGAGTCACTTCCAGCCTTGCTGGGCACTTCACCCTGGGATCTCGTACAGCTGCTGTGTGTTCCTCTCAGCTTCTCGCAGAGGGTTCTCAAGTTCTGTGCTGGGACAACCTGAGTACACAGAACTGATTTACCTAGAGATAAAATTAAAGGAAGCAATGTTTTAGTTTCTATACAGCTGTAAAAGAATTCTAACTTTGTTTCAGAGAAACTTCACGCCTTGCACCTCTGGAGAATGCAAATCCATGCTGTGTTACACTGCCAGGTAGCAAGTGCTGCAGCACTTGGTCTGCAAACAATCAGGGTAATGGTTATTTTAGTCCTTTCTGTGTTTGGTGGGGGTTTTGTTGTTTGGGGTTGTTTTTTAACAGGCCATCTGTTGGGGTTTGGTTTTGTGTTTTCTTTTCCTAGCCCTTTGGGGAGGGGAGGTGGGCAGGAAGCAAGGTTTACATCATCTCAATATTAAGTCATATTGACATAAGCCTCCAGGGCAAATTTTGCAGGAATAGAAACATTTCCCTCAAGAATTCTAACTAAATGCCAGTAGAAAACATTTAGTTGGCATGTTTCACCTCAAGTGGCCTTGGCTTAGTGAAAGGCAGTAGAAAGGTTGGGAAACCTATGGCCTGAAGTACCCCGTATAGGACTTATGAAAGATAGAAAAATACAAAGCTTTCTTAAAATTCTGTATATACAGACTAGTACTTTTAGTGGTGTACATGCAAAAAGTGTGATTTAACCTCCAAGATAACTTGCAAACCTATAAATGTATTTTTATGTGTGTATATATATACATATGTGTGTATATATATATATATATAAAAAATCATAGATGGTATGTCACTGCACTAAATTGCAGACCAGGCATACATTTTCCCCTTTGCCCATAATTAAGGTTTACATACCAAAAGTTTTAGCAGCTTGAATGGTTTCTCTGGATCCACGAACTGTCATGATTTGTGCCAAAGCAGTTAAATCATCACTTGCTTTGTAAAATGGATACCGTCCACTGAGCAGAGAAAGGAACACGATTCCTGCAGACCACATGTCGATTGCTGCAATTGAAAGCAAACTTAGTGATAACTAAATGCAGGGTTTCATCACAAACAAAACCACAACTTCCTGTAAAAAGAAATTATGACCTGAAGGGTTTCCGTCAGAGAAAGTTCTGTTCTGAAGCACTGACTTTGGTCACATAGATAACACTTCAGCAGTGGAAATAGCTATCATTAGATTGAAGATGCAGAGGGAGTGTTTGAGCTTTTCCATAGAATTCATGTGAGTAATTCCATTAACTTGATAAACTTACAATGTGCCAAAACAATGTTTGAGGTTGTTTAACCTATGGTGATGAGAGGGGGCAAAAAAAATGACTAGTTTTGATATGAAGAAAACCTTATCCAAGGATCATAAATAAAAATTAATTCACAAATCTGAATATTTCTGGCACTGAGTTAGGCAGTACTAAAAAAATTCATCTTACTATGAACTTTGTTCCTCTGGAATATGAAATCATTTGACAAGATAGCCAGTTTAAGAACTGTAACAGTAGAAGTTATTCATCGCTTTCTTTGTGTTATGAAGAGTACAGAGAGTGCTCTGGGGATGGACTCCAAAGCTGATGGAAACTTTAATACTGAAAGTTATGAGAATACCTGTCTGCCATAAGTTTTTGGCTCACTAAGGTGCACAGTTTGTGAGATGGCAAGGAAAGTGCAGGAGAGAGTTTGAAAACCTTTCAAACTCTGAAGAGAAAAAACCTAACAATTGAGAAATAACACCATGGATATTCTCCTTCTCCTCAAAAAAAAACTAGTAAAATAGGCAGTGTTAATTTGAATGCTTTAGTTAGAAACACCTTTAGCACAGGACTTCAGGGGGAAAAGAAGTATTAAACTGACTTGAGCTGCAAAACCAGATTCTAAGTCTTTTAAGAAAAAAATAACCCCCCAAATGAATAATTTGGCACAATTTACAGTGGAAAAAATGTGTATCTTCATAGTTCCTGTAAAAAAAAGTTATAGTATTACTGTATCACTGTTGAAAAGACCATACTCTCTGTCTGAGGTGGTGTACATCACCTCAAGTATCTGCTTGATCAACACCTTTAAAGAAGCTTAATTACTTAACTCTTGGTGAAATTTATAGCCATTATATATCTGAACGGCTGGTAAATCCTGGCCCTACAGTTCTGGTAGAGCTGGGATCATCAGCACACTGCAGTGACATCAAAGTTAGGACTCCTCTCTATGCTTTTATCTAGTGTCAACCAGTGGGGCAGACTAAGGAAGGGGGAACAGAGGGACAAGCCAAGTTAAAGTGTAACTGGAGCTGTAGAACATCAGTTTGGGGGGTTAGGTTGTATTCCCTGCACTGTGAGCCTGGGTCAGATGCAATGAGGTAGTTCTGGATAGAGTCAGCTGGGTCCAGCTGGTAACTTGGTCTCAGCACAGAGACCAAAACTAGTAGTAAGACTGGCAGGAATACAAGGGGGTGACTGCAGCAGTCCCAGATGGAAGTGGACAAGATTTGTTAGTTCAAATACAGCACCATCTCATAAATATTAGTATTAGTCTTCCCAGCTGTAATGAAGGCCTTTGTTGACATACAAGAGCTCGGCACCACTGAGTCAGTATTTTCAGGGCTGTCTGTGCCACACCCAAGGCTTTCCAGATTTATCCATATTTTCTGTAATCCTGCTCTCCATTAGAGAACAGAAAACGGTCTGAAAGCATATTTAGCAGCAGCATGTGTCCAAGATTTCCTAGGTATGTCTTCTTTCTGCCTGAATTCTGTCTAGACAGATTTGGATTGTCTAAACTTGTCCTGGATTTCTGGATGTCTTCTGGCCCATAAAGCTGGCTGTTACAGCACAGGCACAGTGACTGCAAACAGGCTGCCGTGCCTCTCGAAACCCCAGTCATACCCACAGCACAGATGTTGTTTCGATAACATTAAGCTATCTGGGGATAAGCTGATCAAAGGCATCGTATGCACACTCAGAAGAGACTTAACACACTTTCAGTACTGCAAATTGACAATTTTCTCAAAAGGTATTCAGCAAAAAAGTGGCTGAAAACTGCTATTTTAAATCAAATTTTTGACAATGTTTGTATTTATCTCCCTTTTCATAAATAACAACTCCTGATCATACACCAAATGTTTAACAGGTAACTTTGCTTTTCTTGGTCCTGTATTCTCCAGGTAGGCACAACCTCTCCCATCCTACCTGCACCAGTTCATGCATTAAGCACCCCTCTGCTCTGCACTGGTGTTTACCCAGACTGTTGAAACTTCACTTGATAGTTTTTAACCCTGAGAAATTAAGAATGTAGTAAGAAAACATTCTGACCTTTACACACCAGCTATTTAAAGCACTAAAAGGAAAAAATCTGATAAAAAGTAGTGACCAATGCTTTCCAGAACACATTGCAATTGTACCATTAACTGTGCCTGCTGTGACAGCAAACTACAGGTGACAATCTGACTAGAAGTCTGAAGTATGTCCTCTCTCTCAGACTTATTCAAGATTTTACTTGAATAAATAAGCCCATAAGCCAAGAAACTTGGTAAAAATTACAGCTTAGTTTTCTTTTAAAACACATCGTATTCAACTCCTGCATATGGCACTGCCCTTCAAGTGAATAAAGACATATTCAGTTTTCAAACATAGGAAAAATACTCCTAACTTGTTCTTACTCTGAATAATAGTTTTAATTAAAATCAGGAAATGCTTCATGAGTGTGAGAAGGGATGATAAAACGAATCTCAGAGGTAAACAAAAATCCTCCCATAAAGAAGCCAGCATAAGATGCATAAGTAACAAGGATCAAAAGCTGAATAAGGCACTGATTTCGGTCTGTGGTGCAGTACCTGTGGTCTGAGTGGGGCACTTTGTCAGTACTTCTGGTGCTCTGAATCCAGGTGTTCCTGCTCTGGGAGCAACTTGCTGACACCTTGTAATAAGAGACAAATGCGTTTAGAGTATAAAAGTTGATAAATCAGATCTAACCACAATAATGCTAAGTATTATTTTCTACAATACACTTGTGTAAGATGTGCAAACAGCCTAACCCAGTCTTCCTCCAGTTGTATAGAAGCTTGAAGTGTCTTATAATTACCTATCATGAAATTATGTTGCATTAGATAATTATAAGCCTTATTATATTATTATATTTTATAGCATTATCTAGCATAAAGTAATGCCACACAAATACTGATTGCGTACTTCACTCACAATGACCTTTTTAAGTTTCATTCAACAGCAGCATCGTTTTTGCTAAAGGCTTGTTTTCATAGGAGACTTTAAAGTTGAGACTGTTTAACCAAAGGCAAAAATATGCACTAGATTCTTGAATGTGGCTTGCTCTGGCTTTGTATTAGCCCACAGCAAACTAAGGTTTGCTATTTCTGAGTGCTGACAAGAATTCACTTTTCGTTAGATTAACTAAGAGGTGTGAGAGTATCATCATTTAAAAAACCCCAAAATACTTTCCAGGGCTTTCTTGTATGACTTCCTTCTGTGGCCACTTCTGAGTCTGGCAAATTCCTTGCGTCTGTATTTGGTATCACTGCATTTTGACAGTGTGGGGAGAGGGGACCCCACAGTTTCATTGCTACGGCTAGAAAGCAGAATCCTCTGCCTTAATGTGTGGGTAAAAGGCGGTAGTAGGTGATAACCAAAACTAACTGCAGAGGGATGGAGTTCAGCTGAGTTACTAAGATTCTCTAACCTGTCTATTATTAAAATTATTATAAAAAAGCATTATTTTTTAAATGAACAAATACAAACCAATCAGGTTTCTTTTTTACTGTACGTTTCATGGTTTCCGGAATCCAAACCATTGGCATGATTTAGGCCTATTAGATACATAGCTACTAATGACAGATTGATGTATTGTTTCTGTTAAATGTTGTAATTAATTCAAGCAATTTTCTACAACACATGAAGGTGGATAATTAAATACAACAAAATCATTAGCAGTGAATCCTTCCTGCTGCAGATAGTGAACCAATTACTCCATGAATTCCATGAACGCTTCTTGTTTAAAAGGAGCATACTCTGAGTTTTAAAGGTTGCACAGATCAAATGCTATCTTTTACCTCCTAAATCAGCTGTCCAGAAATGCAAGTTTCTGACCTTGCTTGACAGCACAGCAGGCAATTTTACAGCATTATCAAAGCAAATTACCTTGAAAGGCAAACACTGCAAACTCTGTCCGTTGCGTAACAGTCACAGGCCAGGTTTGAGGGACAGGCACTGGCAGCTTTCCTGGCTGCCCCATTGCTCACTGCTTTGGTAGAAATAATCTTCTTCTTTGTTACTAACTTCCTAGATGAAACATCTATCATCTTGGATTGTTTTATGAGCTGCAACGTAGATATTTTAGAGAAGGTGACATATTTAAGACACTTCCCTTTACATACAGATAGGCCAGTTCCTAAAATACTAAGACTGAAGAGATGCTCATGAGCAAGATGGTGCAATTTTGGAACAGAAGACAGCAAACCTTTTCAACAACATCTATAAAACACCCACTGGAGCTTTCTAAATATCCTGGTTTCCTCCCTTTTTCCTTCAGAAAACATTTTCCAGTGCTTACTAAAAACCAATATACATTAGATATTCTGAAGCTACAGCACAGGTATTTTTAAGGTTAGTACAGTGCTTCAAGAATTCTTTTGGCTCAACATAAGAATAAAATAACCAAGTATATGAAATGCCACAGCAACACATAGGAATTAACTCTAATTTAAAATGAGATGGTCACTGTTGGCCAAACCCTCTAATTTAGTCAGGGTTTCCCCCTTGTCATATTAAATACTAACTACAAAAAGTGCAATAAAATATTTACCACAAGTTTTATCTCCAGCTTCAACTGCAAAATAAAAGAAAAAGGTTTCACAAGCTAAGTGTATCTTAGTTGTACAGATACATGTGTAGGAGAAAAGATTATTTCAGCACATAAACAAGATGAGCTCGGGAGACAGCTACTTAACTAGTTCTTGAGGAGTTTCAAAAGGGGCTGAAACAGACATGAAAAATTATTCAAGCCTTTCACCAAAGACACACTTAATAATCTGCTCAAAAACTTGTAGTTCCGCAGCATCCTGGAGTAGTGTCCAGTCTTGCAGAACAACCAGTCCTGACATTTTTCAGACATGTAACACATTGCTCTTACTGGTAAGTCACACTTCTTACTTTTGTACTCGAGTTCTCTTGGAATGTGGAACTATAGACATTGAAATTCCTCTCTCCAAAGACAGAGCGCTGGACGGAATGGTGCACAGAATCCTCCTGCAATACCAACAGAAAGGACAGTAAGGATCCCATCTAACACAGCTGGATACTGACAGTTCAGAAAAACAAAGTGTGAAGTGACATAAAACAAGAATAGCAGCATGGTAAGTCATTTTCGGGCATCAATTTGCTGGGGATGAGGAAAACACGGTCTAGACAGAAGAGCAAACATGCTTACAAAACCAATCACACCTCAGAAGTGCCCCAAGACAATCTGGATGTCATCTGTAACTGCATTTGTTATGCAGCTAAGAAACTAAGCACAGATGAATCATTACTGGCTTGGAGAAGAGTTCCACAGTACCTGTCACTGACAAGTTAAGGTTGTCTAAATAGCAACCCATGCTAGGGTTTTACACAGCCTTTGGCACTGCATTGTATCTGACAGGTAATGAGTGATGCCAGTAAAACCAGCCACTCTGATGCGAAAGCTGTGGTTCTGTGCATCACATTAGGACCCTGCAAGACGTGCATGCACAGCTTTTGTTCTGGTATTACATCTCCCCCTGATGGATGAAGTAATACATTAAACATACAACAATATTAATGAAAAAAGTCTGAGAACCTTTCCTCCTCTTCCTTGTTTAATCTGCATTTTTGATAGTGAGCTGGACCTTTTATCAGCTGCTTTTGAGGCTGACTGTTGAGCTATCTGTGCAGGTGCTGTGACACTGACAAAAACCCCATTTCCCAAGGCTATGCTGGGATTATTCTGTGAGCAACCTCCCTGCTGGTCTTCAGAATGGGCAGTTTTGAGAAGTTCGATTTTTGTATCAGGGGTTCCTTGTGCCAAGCCAAAATCTACCAAGGCATACCTGAAAGACACAGATTTACAATCAAGAGTCACAAAGTACCCACCAACTAGTTCAATTTACTATTCGTTACTTGTTTACTTACCTTTCTTCCAAGTTTTGCTCAATATATTGCTTATCTATACTGTTGCCAGCATCACAGTCCTACTTTCCTCTTCCTCCTCTTGCCCTTTCTTAGCTATCCCTTCAATGTTTTCACCCTATACCCATCTTACTTCATTAATTTTTGCCTGAAAATCTTCTCCGCTTTCTCCAGTGGTGGTAAAAAAATATTCCCAGCAACTCATTTCTGGGATTCTTCTAACCCTACAGCTCCAAACTGCAGCTAACAACCAAGAACAAGTGATTTGACCCTTGCAGGACTCCCATGGTCAGAGGACAAACGCAGCATCACGGAGACAAGACTAGCAATGCTGAGAGTTTTGCCAGGCTTCAGCCAATACTTCTGGAATTCCGTTCAGCCTTCAAACAGGTCAGACCACATTAGTTCACACTTCAGATCTGTCTTTAAAAGAATTATTTTCTGCTACAAGCAGTGCAGAGACAATACCCCTGACTCTGGGTCTGAAACTCAACTCCATGGCCTTCTCACTCGAAGTAGAGATTAAGGCTCAAAGAAATACTTGGAGAGCAAAACAACACCACAGGTTTATTTTGACAGATTAAATAAATAAATACTCAGTATTTCTCAAATTTTTAAGCTTGTGGTTTGGCAAAACATTATCAAATCTCCCCTACAAACTTTTACTACATCAAATTATAGAATCATTGTCCTCAAATCCCTAAATACCAAAATAAAAATTTTATAAATAAATATTTTTTAGCTTTATTACTTAAGCACATTTTATGCAGCTTGAAGGGGAAAAAAACCAGAAGCTTAAGTGACTGTGTCCTGCCAAGGCACACATCCCCACATGGGATCGCAACGTGGGCATCGGGACAGACTTACTGCTTCAGCTGCCTGTTGTAGAGGAAGTTACTGGGCTTGACGTCACGGTGAACAATCCCGAAGTGGTGAATGCGCCTCAGCGCTTTGAACAGATTGAACATGTATTCCCTCACTTCTTCAAAGGAAAGAGAATGCAAAATGTCCTGAAAGATTATTTGGATACTGTAATTACGCAACTGCTTTCAACTAAAGTTTTACTACACGTAAAAAGTCTGGCACTCACCAGGAAGGATTCATGTTCCAGGTATGGCATAACTATAACCACATGATCATTCTTCCTAAAGCAGTATTTAACTCCCATAACGTTATCTTGTCCCCTAGAAGAAAAGTAATGTCACTGAATAAAGACCAGAAGAGGGATCTTTATTTCCCTTTATTTCCTAAAAACTTCAGCCAGGCTTTCTTTTATAATCTAGTTTATATCTGGACAGCAGTCAGTTGATATGCTGGTGCCACTCACTGCTACGTTCCATTTGCAATTTGCAGTGAAGGCTCCACAGATTATGTCTGGGGCCACGGTTTGTAGTTACCGCTGTAATTAAACGTAGGACCCAACCTTTATGATACCAACTCCTTTAAGAAGGTGCTCTTCAGCACACTCTGGTAACAAGTATTAACTCCTGAAACCACATTTTCTGATGAAGACTTTTTTTTCCCCCAAAGCATTTCAGACCTGGAATTTTTGTTATGAGAGATACATCACAGAACTTCTCAGATGGAAAATACATCTGCAAACTGAGACTGGTGAAAAAGGGCAGCCATTACAGGTAAGACACTCCATTTCTTATTTGCTCTTGCTAAAAAGAATATACGTTTCTGTGCTTAAAGAAAAGGCAGGTGAAATGACAGTGAAAGAACAGTGAGACAATGTTCAGCAGTTTAGCCATGACAACCACTGTTTCTTTGTTTAGGTACCCTGCTACTGTGAGGCACTGAAGTTCAGCAGCAATTCGCAGAGGGTGGCTGGTTGGAATCAAATGTTTCAGAGCCATTTTTTCCTCATGTCCTGTTTGTAGTTGTGCTGTGGCCAAGTAAACAGAACTAAAAGTACCTGTAGAGAAAGGAGAACACTGTCTTCACCATTTTTAATTAGGTCAATTCAGATTTCTACAGACGTGATCTAACTGTTCACAATCCTGCTGCTCTGTACTTGATGCTACATCAAAAGCTGATTCAAGAAAACTGCACTTCCTTTTTTCTACTCCTGAATTCAGTGATCTTGTATACAAGTTTTTTATGTCAGTAAAAATGCAACTGTAACACTGTCTAACTTGCCTGGGACACAGAGCTCTTCGAATGTAAATTTCCTATCTTTGATTTGCTTTCTTGTTTGGGTAGCTTACTTTCATCTGACATCTAACTCTTCTCTCCCTACAATGTAAGTGGGCTATACAATGCTAATCTGGAAAGCACTGCCTTTACTATTCAAAGCACCTCTAAAATTGCTACATTTCTCTTAATTCTGTTCCTTCATCTATAAATAAGTCTTCTCCGTGATGTCTAACCTTAGTTACTATTTGTTTGCCCGGAGCATTGCTGCACAGACAGAATGTGATAGACTCATTTGAGAAACTCATTTGAGACTCACTTGTGATAGACTCATTTGAGAAGACAAAACGGAGTCTTCAGACTTACCCACCCATTTCATTTAAAGGATATCCTAATATACCTCCTGGAAAGCTAATTTATCCTAATGATCTGAGATACCTGAACGCACAAGGTGAAGCATTCTTCCACATGAACAAACAGTACAGATTACGTTTGATTACGTTAAATATTGTGTTTGCATCATGCTAGTTCAACAGTCGGTGAGTGCATGCATGTATACATCAAAATGGCAGCAAAACATCTAAGTGCTTCTTGCTGTCGTAAAATACCCAGAGTCCCATACACCCAGTGTCACTGATTACAGCAACTGGGGTTACCAAGTTGACCCAAGACATTATTTGTGGTGGTGAGAGCTGCTAAAATGAACGTGACTCCAGAGTGGAATCCTAAGTTGTTTTCCCACTTGCTGCAAACTGCAAGTGGTACTTTTTAAAAGCACTGTTTGCTCCCAAGAGCAAAAGCAAGAGCATTGTCCTTAACCAGAGACTTTGTTTAATTGTACTGTCTTCTTTATGATAAGCAGAATGCCTTTTGGAATTGTTTTGGTTTAAAAATTGTTATTGCTGAGATGAATGGAGCTGGGCTTGGGAGGGGTTTTTTGAGAGGGTTTGAGACAAGACCTTTTAGCCATCTAGCCTGTGATCACAGGTATTGCATCACGAAACAGCCATAAAACAATCCCGCTTCTCAGCAACATCTTTGGTTAGGAGTGTGCAGTGTCATAAAGCATTTCAGAGATCAGTGGGTAAAGTTCCAAAAAGTGCTGAAATCCCTAAGAATCTATGTATAGAAATACCTAACATTTATTGAAGGTACCTGCAATAGTGTCTGTTCAAGGTAAGGTGAACACAAGTGTTCTAAAATTTGATACCAGAAAGTTCCTTTTTGGTTCTTTAAATAAATAACGTACCAGGAAGTACGTTTTTGGTTCTTTAAATAAAGCAGCTATAATCTTTCAGTCTCCTCCAGTTGTGCCCACAGGGTTTTGGGAGAAACAAAGCCACATTAAGGAACTGCAGTTAAGTATGTCAAAACTCAGCTGCATATGAACAGGTTTCTCACGTAAAAGAGATATAGAATGAAGTGCTAAGACATTTGTTTGAGTCGACCTCAAAACTTCTTAGTTGTCAACACTGGAATGCTGGTTTTCTGAAAGGCTTTAACAGATCAGATTTTCAAGAAAATATCTTGCAAATATCCCTATATCACACACCTATATGCTCAGCAACATATATACAGAAACTAAGAAGTAAATGTTTAAATTGCATATATTGAGGTCTTAGATTTACATCTTTTAAGTTAGAAATACCAAAACAAACCTAAGTTTAAGGTAGCTAAAATAAAACATTTACCTTCTCCAATTTTCTCCTTGATTTTGAACACATTTGCAAGCTGTGGCACTGCTTCGTAAAGCTTTTCAATATCTTTTTTGATACCTGCTGTGGAAAGAATTGGAAAAATAAGTTAGGAATTTTACTGCTTGATTCAATATCTGACCTCTATTTAAGACCACAAATCATACTTGAGTGCACAGGACAGTGAATTTACATACACAGAGGAAAATCTGGTGGAGAGACAGGGATCTGCCCCTGCTGACATTGCCATTACCTGCAGCTCCTGAGAGGGCAAAAGCCTTCTCGTTAGTAAAACATCACACTGCAGCTCACTAAATGTTTTCATCAGATCTGCAGTGTCAATTACAGTAAAAGACAAAACTACAACACTTGCTTCTGCAAGCACCGGAGCACATCCATCAGACGCAAACCCAAAACAGAGGAAATTCCTCTTTTCAAGCTCAATAACGCAATCCTTCACACTGTTACTTCAAATAGCAAACACCAAACCCCATGTTTGCTCTGCGTTGAAGTTGCTGCACTTCCTGCTGCGATCACTAGATGGCAGGACAAGGATGTGGTACTGTAGTATTGCAAAAAATGAGGCGGCTTTCCGCTCAGTTTACAAATCCTCGTAGTTTAAGCGTCCTCCATCCCCTGCACAACAGTTCACTTTGAAGCTATGAGGTATGTAGAGGCTGTGACTCATTTCGGTAAAGCAACGGTGGAGAATATTTGATCGTACAGAACTAAACACAAACTGGTATTTGGAAAGTCAATCAAATGGAAGTTGAAAAATGTGTGTAAATTTTTTTCATCCTAAAAATAAATAATAAATTAAGTTTAACATAAACATTCAAATTGTATCCAGTAAAATGTGTTGGTTTACCAGGGCAGGAAACCATCAGCAATGAGAATTATTTTTAAAATGTCACTGATAGGCTAGAAACAAAGTATGGATTAGGATGAATCCCCAACCTCCTGTGTTAGCTCACTTTATACAGCAACAAAACCTGAAGTCTGCCTCAGGAACTCTTTCTTCCTGACAGAAGCACACCAATCAGCTGGTAATTCAAGTTACAGGTAACTTCTGACTCTAACTTTTCTTATTTCAACATTTTTTACAAAACCCAACATGCTAAAAATACTTTGAGAGCTGGAGCCTGCGGCCTCTCTTGCTACCCACTTACTTACTGTTTTTCTTCAAGGTGACCCCTCTGTTTCTCCAAGTTACTTGTTTTAAGTCATTTCAGGGCAGGTATTTCAGGAATAGAAATAAAAGCCAAACCTCTATGTTACACACCAAATCCTCTAACAGTCATTTAAGATACTTTTGACCAACAAAGACAAGTAAAAGGACAATCAGTTAGGCTAGGAATTATATTTAAAACCTGCAAAACTGTCCTAGGGTAAGAATGACCAGACTTGACTGTTAGTACAAGATGTACAGGACCCTGGGTCTAATAATCCCTGAAGGAAAAGGTTAAGGAAAACTGGTCAGCTGGACAGTTATTCTGGTTATTCCTCAGTTCCATAGGGTGGAATTGCTTCATTTTCCTGTCAATGTAGTAAAAATTTCTATTGAAAGTAACACTGAAAATTTGGGAAGTTACTACTGATATTTGGACTATGTTCCATATTCCCCACAAATACTCAGAGATGTTAAGGGATGAAACCACGTAACAGAACTACAAAGAACTTCACATTGAAATGCTGCTGCATCACTCAAAGACATAGGCCTTTCCCCTCAGGAAGATAATCCTGTTGTTGGGTTCTGAAACATCCTACACAAACTTCATCCCAAGAGGTCAGTAGGCACAAGACAGAGGTAGAGAATTGTCTTTCATAGCACTATAGCTCTGACAGGCTCTGTCAGAACAACATTGTTTAGAACTACTTTGCTATCTAACCTCCTCCAAATAAACCAACTTGCAGTTTTGTTCCAATACTTGCATTTTAGTCTGACTTCCGATGAGAGCCGCTTGAGGTTCAGTTTTTACTAAAAGAAGAAAACATACTGACAGTAACTTACACCATAAAACTCACACTGGAATTTCTCCAGTGAAGTTGTTGGGTACGAAAAAGGACTCAGTCCTGGCAAAAAGCTAAACTCCTAACAAGGACTAGAAGGCACATCTTCTACAACTTTAGAAACCAGCAGATTTACCACGTCAGGTTTTGAGTTGTTTTGTGCCACCAGTCCAGCTGCCCTAAGGTATCATGAAAAGTTCCCTCAATAACTGCTATATTATCTACCAAATACTGAGTTTCGTCTGACCCTGAATTCAGGTTCCTGCCTGGACACAGTTCAATGCAACAGGGTGACACAAGCTGCAGGTCCTAGGCTGGAGTTAGTGCCTACCCAAGGCACTGAGAGTATTTAGAGACTCAACACAGCCTCTTGTGTGAAAGGTTCCCAAAAGTGCTACAAACAGTCAGCAGCTGTCCTTGTTGAGAGGCAGCAGTATACACATCATCTGTTCTCTGCTCGGGGCCTGAATCCCCAGCTGCACATAGAGAACATACAGTGTAAGAACAGTAATAGCCAACATTTCCTGTGAGCAGATTTTAAACTCATTTCCTTTACTTCCAGGAATGAAAAGCATTAGCAAAAAGTGAGACAAACGTTACTGAGCGTCGGACATGGATGTGCAGGGGAATGACAGGACTATCTGTTTCTAGGAAAGTCAGTAGCTGTTGTACGTATCGTTTTATTCTCAAGGGCTGCCTTTTCTGAGTTCTGGTATCCTCTTAGAACATTCTGTAATAAATGTTATAATGAATAGTAGGGTGAGCACGCTGTGACAAACCGCTGCTGCTGAAGTTCTGTAACACACACAATGCAGGAATAAACTTAAAATCAAAAGCCACCTCAACTGTTTTCATTCCGTTACTGCTTTATACAACAGGATCATATACAGAGAGGCTTACAATCGATCCTGAAACTTCCTGAAGCGATGAAGAAACACGTCAGCAACAAAATGTAGTGTTAGCAATCCCTGGTTTAGCACGTACCTGAGAGCTTGCCGTTCTGCTCCTGCTTTCCATGGAAGTCTTCAGCCTGATGAGGGTGCTGTTCATCACAGTGAGACCTCAACACTGCCTCCATCACAGAACAAACTGAAGTGGAAAACCCAAGATTGTGAGGATCACTTTGGGACGCTCTGGGAAGCAAGCAGGACGGGTAGGACACTTCCTGAGATGAGATTTAGGGAGTCTGAGGAGTTCTTCTGTGCTACCCAAAACAACAGTGTGTCACCCATCGTCCCAGAGAAAAATTCAACCGCTAAATCCACTCATCTCTAGTAAGAGGTAAAAAGGGGGAAGGGAGGGAAGACTGCAGGATAAACTTAAGACACAAGTGATCTTCTTTCATCTCTTGTGTGTTTCCTCGTTCACATAAAAGCATTATCTTTCCCCTGAAGGTTGCTTTGAAAGGCAAAGAACTGAGGCACACAGAAATAGCTGCGCTGCGTTCTGCGACACGCATAAAAGACAGACAGCCCGAGAGAAAGTGTGAGAGAAAAACAACGTATCTTCTCAATACCAGAGATTTCTCTCTTCTAGATAAGATTAATAAAAGGCATAATTATGGGGTGTTCTCTCCAATAACAAGAAATCATAGAGTATGCTTATTTTGAACTGCTTCTTCCCAAACCTTGCAAACTGTAAATAAAACTGTAGATTAGTAAAGTGCACTCATATTGTACAATCAAAATCCACTGATAATCCTAGTTCATTATGAGTGGCAGAGCACCCCAGGGCAGGATAACCAGAGACTGGTGTGCCTGGAAGCACCACCTCTCACAGCTGCCCAACACCAGTTCCATTCAAAGACCTTCCTTGCTTGTCACTTTGCCAAACCTTCCAAGTTCTGGCTGAACTTTTCCACAAAGGGGAAATGTATCCTGAAAAACTTCAAATCAAGGGATTCATCTCTTTGAGCCATGGAGCTAGAAATGTATTTTGTCCCCAGAGAATTTGAGCTACCTTTAGTCTGTCATCCTCGTGCAACAGAACGGGGACAGGGAACAGCCTCTTCTTTTGAAGGAGCTTTGCTGGAGAGTGGGACTTGGAAACTAAGGGAATGAAATTAGAAGTGTTTCTAGTCTCTCACGGGTAGACACTCCCTCTGCTACTGCTGAGTAGGCAGATAAGCCTGTTCCAAACCTGAAGTAGCGTGGCCTCATTAGCAGAATAAGGAGTGCAAATTAACACAGGCATCCCCACGGCCTCCTTGTTCCATTCGGCCCCACGTCAGCCTCAGCTCTTACAGTTCAAGGCTGGCTGCAAACACGTTGTTGGTGAATGCTGCTGCCTGCAACCTGCCATGGGAGCACGCTCAGGGCTTGCTGGCCATGAGAGGGGTGAAGGGGGCCCAAAACCCCAAGTATCATTTCCATTCATTTACGGTAAACATACAAGTTACTACCTGCAGAACCAAATACGTGAGTACATTAACAGATGGTTTACTGATTTGGAAGTGGGCTTAACAGGTATAAAACGGAACATCAAATTTGATTCAGTCACATATTTAGTTTTCATATCAAAAAACCACTCAAAAGGCACCATCAGAGATAAAAAATTGAGACAAAATGATCCAAAGTCTCAGCTCAAAGAACCTTCTTGCAGTTAAATCACATCTTCAATTAAAAAAACCATGTTCTCTGCAATGCCAAATTAAAAAACCCCACAGACAACAGATAGTGACTGACTCAAACAGCACACATGGCTTCAGGGGTTTTAGAGCCTGATATTTGAACCGTGCACACAGAAATGGGAATTGCTGCTGAATCCTTGGCTAAAGCAATGCTGCTACTAAAATGCGGAGCTCCTTTAAGTGGAAACTTACAGACACCCCTGGAAAACAATTAATGTGCCAAAAATAAATGTTGATATTAACATCTCTACTTCGTTGAATCCCAGACTGGTTTGTGTTGGAAGAGAGCTTAAAGCTCATCCAGCTCCAACCCCTGTCACGGGCAGGGACACCTTCCGCTATGCCAGGTTGCTCCAAGCCCCTGTGTCCGACCTGGCCTTGAACACTGCCGGGGATGGGCCGGACACAGAAAGGAGACGTTGTGGCTGTATCAAGTCTCGCAATGAGCTGATGATTTGCACAGATGCACAATAAACCCGTTTATTACAAGACAAGCGGCAGAGCTGCAGTTTGCCCTGACGATGCCACTGCCGCCAGGCGGAAGAGGAACATGTGGAGCCCGTCACCGCAGCTGGCTCAGCACGGCAGCGCCGGCAGCGAGACCCTCGGTCTCCGACCCGCACTCTGAGGGGGCGCGAACTGCAAACGGGCGGGACTCGGGCACCAAGCGGCGATTTGGGCGTGCGAACGGTTACAACGGGGGGTGGCGGGGACG
>NW_009929598.1:74404-83737 GCF_000696875.1 Nestor notabilis | reverse complement strand
CCGGCGGTGCGGGCTGCCGAGCGGCCCGGCCTGGCGCGGAGCTCTGCTCGGTGCGCTGCCCCGAGGTCTGCTTTCTTTCCCCCCCTGCGTTTTCCTCTAAAAGATGAAAGAAGGAATATCCTTTTTCGCTGCTTCTTGTCCTTCTCCAGAGCTGCTGCCGCCGCTGCTGGTTAATTGCACATTCAAGTGGAAAATTTTCGGGAGTCAGCAGAAACATTGTATCCAAAAAAGACAAAGTCGCAGTTACAGCACCACCGAGGAGATTGTCTCTGGAAAACTTCCTTTCGGTAGGAACCGCAGGGTTTGGGGTTTTTTTTAATTATTTATCCGTAACGTTTTGGAGAGATCTATGCTACAGATGTCCCCAGTACTGATGCGGAGGGCCGGTGGCAGCCTTTGTTCGCAGAAGGAGCGTTTTCAAAGGAAGTACACTTCCAAGGGGGAGGGAAAAAGTTATACAGTACGGCTTTTGTAACAGAATTAAAACAAAGCGGCCCCCTCCAAGCAGCTAAACAAAAACCACGAGGAGAAATAAAGCGAGAGAGGGGGGGGAAAATATCTCAATTTTTACCAAGTAACAAAGTTTTTGCTCCTACCTCGGTTGAACGTAATCCTAGTCGTGATTTTTCTCCTCTTGAGATCTGTTTTAGGTTGAACGGTGTTACAATATAAAAATATTTATGAAACAATGAAATACCAGCCACCCACGTTTCTCTGGAGAGTTGTTAACTTATTAGAAACAAGTGCCTGCCTTTGATAGGAAGAAATGAAAAGTGACCTCCAGAAGTGCTGCAAAGTTAGGGAGCAGTTCTGTTCTATGCTTGCTGAATGTAAATGGCTCCCAGTATTTTTTAACTGTTTGTTGCTGAGCACCATCTGGGAAAGAAAGGCCAAGAAACATCAGATTGCACTGGCATTTTCTGACCTAAAATAGTGTATGTGAGAAATGTAAGCTGAAATGGCAGAGCCTAAGGGAAAAAAAAGTACCTATACAGTTGTATTCCTGTCTAACAGAAGCATATTTGCTTTCTCTTAGTGCTGATAAAGTTTAAAAATGCAGTATTGCCAGTTAGCAGTTTTACAGCGGTATCTAACCTAGATAATGGCAAAGTTTGGGGCTGTATGGATGAAATACTGTTCTCTCTAGCTGAACGTTCCATTTTCATGCAGTACATCTAATTTGGAAATCTCTGTGGGAATGCCTCTTGCAGGAAAATTCATGTAAATAACTGCTACCTGCAATTGAATATGAAAACAAAAACGATTATAATGACATTAGGACTTCATTTAAAATCATGTAGGATTCTTCTTCTAAACCTAGATTGGGAATGCATGTCTGTAATGTATGTTGTATTCTGTCTCTATAAATAGTTGGGGAATACCATTACAGAGATATTAGATTGTACTGGTGGTAAGATGGTGCTATTAAAAATGACACAGACCTGTATATTAAATTACTTCTGGGGGCGGGAGGGAAGCTTGCATGTTTGTTTGTATATGTATTTATATATGGTATATTTATGCACACACACATATACTTTATTTGGGAATAGAAATACAGGAATTAATACAGTGGATGTTCTTAAAATACAAAACTACAGATTTTTATATTTGGGTCACATTTTGAACTTGCAAGTTTTTTAAATCGACTTTTTGAAATTATTTTCATTCAGCGTAAACTTCTTTAGGTTGCATTTATTTTTCACCTTCATGGTAACACATGTCTTTTCACACTGCGCTGGTTTCTAATTAGGTCATAAGGCATTTTCTGTGCCAGTAGGGATAATTCTGCATTTTGTCTGCTGCAGGTTTTTATCAGCTGCCCAAGTAGAAATTTTGGGTGCAAAAGATTTATTTCCATTTTTTTTGTCTTACTAATCTATAAATAACTTTGGAAAGTACTTTATTGCTAAACATGTTACGTGTATTTGAGCATCAATTTTACATACGGTGCTTTGGTGAAGTAAATATTATTAGCCTTTGCACCCAGGAGAGTGTAACAACAGCTCTTGAGATTCAAATTACAGTTTTATGTTCTGTGCAGTTTCTTAGTGCTGTGTGGGGTGTACACGAGTGGTGAAGCAGAGGGAAAATTCTGATTTGACTGGAGTCCTAGTAAAGACGGCCTCCACTTAGAGGAGTCTTAATTAAACAGCTAAAAAAGAACAACAGAAACTTAATTATGAACTAGACCCGCCGTGAGTTTCCAGCTGAGAAATGATAGTGTATTGTGATGTATGGAGATGTGTGAGCATGTGTGTAACATCTTCGGTATAATTTGTAACTAGTGTTTTGTTGTTGTTGTTGTTGCTGGACGGTGTAGTGGTTTTGGATATCGTTAAAGTGGTTTTTAGGCTTTGTTTGTCCATGCCTGAAAAAGTTAAGCTCAGTGAAGTTGTATGCAGGGGAAAAAAGATTTCTTCTTTCTTTCTAAGCTACCTTTGTAGACGATATTGTAAGTGAATTTTCTAGACATAGTACAGGCAAAAGGGTAATAATGATTTCTGGAGCTACAGAGAAAATTCTGGTGTTTTTTCACTTGAAAAAAAAAGTGCAAGATAAAAATGTGTAATTATGTATTATGATATAGCTGTTGGTTTTCAATCTATCAAGTAGGATCGTTACCCTTGTTGGAGCAATTTCCCAAGAAGTAATCTGATTTCATTGGAAAGCGCCTAAGACTGTTTCCAAAACATGAAGATTTTGTGTATGGTTCTGAATATGTGTGTCTGAGAGAAGGTTACCTTCAAACATTGTTTAGAATACATGGTTTCTGGCTGTATATACACATGCATACGTCACTCTTTTTATTTGGTATTTCTTTGTGACATTAATATTAATGCTACATCCATTCAGAGGTGGTTTAAAAACTGTCTTTCTGAAATGATTCTGTTCATTTAAGAAGAAAAGCTTTGCTAGATCCAATTCTTACTCAGGTTAAAGTGACTGAGATGACTCATAGGAATAGACATTTACCGGATCAAATACTAAGATATTTACAGCATATGCTTTATGTACATGGTTAGTATGATACTCGGGGTCTAAAGAAGGACATGGGTGCTATTCTGTGTCTTTGATAAAAAAGAATATCAGACTTGACACACATGCTTTTTAAATTTTTTAGCATGTGGCTTACGTTCTGCTTTGCTTGTAACCTGTCTAAAACTTGCAGGCAGATTTCTGTCAGAAGTTGGTCACTAATTCCATTTGTGCACTTATTCATAGCATGTGCGAATATGAGGTTAGTGCTGACTTCTTAAAAATCTGGTCTAAATTCAGGTTAATTCCATCCACTTCATATGGCCTGTTGCTGTACTGCATTGGCTGTAATGAGGGTGCAAATCAGCCTTTAAAAAGGATTTTGAAGTCCCCAGTTCATCAGAGACCTACTTTTGCATGCGAGATATAGTAGTTGCTTATTTCTGGGATTTGAGATTTAATTGCTGTGTTGTCACCGTGCTGCACTTTGTCATTAATGCTTGCCTCAAGTAGGAATGTTTCATATTCCTAAGCTACAATAATTCACTCTTCAAAAAATAATACTTTAAGTGAGTCTCAACAAAATTATAGAACATGCAAGAGGTAAATCATCTCCCTGAAAGAAATGGCTGTTGGAGGGTTTGTGGCAGCTTATGCAAGTACTGTATAATTTAAATTGTATCCTGTGATATATGAACGCATTAATGGCATTATTTATTGTAAAACCAACCAACTCTAAGCCACACTGAAGACACATTTTTAGAAGAAAAATCTCTGCAATAAATTCCCACTTTATGACCATATCTTGCTCTCTGTTCTTGCACAAAACTCCTTTTGACTTTTGCAAGTGGAATAAGGATGGAATAATATTTCCTGGAATAATTTTGTGTTTGGTTTTAATGCTTGCTCATTTCCAAAACATAAGAGAGTGAAAAGTTGGAGACTTCAGTCCTTTGAGGCACAAACTTCAAATCTGATGCTTGGATTTGTCACATAAAATTCAGATAGGACTTTTCTAATTTAATAACCCTATTCTAATACCCCAAACCTTTCTTGTTTTTCTATGAAGCCCTGAACCCTCTGCAGACACTGTGAGTTTTATCTTGTTATTGGTAAAGCCAGAATTTCTCTCTGCGTTGATGCAGATTCAACAACTTTTATACTCTATCAGGTTATTAAAGATCCACCAGAATCACAGTAATTTTAGAATACAGGGATTGAAGGAGTAGAGGGATGAGAAAGAAGGCAACGAGCCTGAGTCAAATCTGGCTCCTAACAATTGCTTGGAGATGTTCTACACAGGAAGTATATGAATGTCTCGGCGTAACCCATCATGTGCTATATGCCTGTATTTGTTAGATGAAGTTTTGTACATACGTCAAGAACGCGATGAAAATCCACGGTGTGTAAACGGTTTATAGATGCTTCTCTGGTTGGTGCAGGGCTGCAACCCCATTTTCTAGTCCGTCCAGCTTGTGCCTGGGTTCTTCAGAGGCAGCCCATTTTAGTTTGGCTCCTGTCTAGTTGAAGGTATCACCTACAACTTTTTGTTCTTTGTCTGCTGGTCATTGTTTACTGGAACAACGTGATTATTCCCCTTGCATACTGGTGTACCTTTCCAAATGGCCTTCTTAAGTTTCTAGCCATTATTTGCTCTTCAGTAAACTTTCAAATTGGAGTTTGTCTGTGTAGAGGCAGCCCATTTTAGTTTGGCTCCTGTCTAGTTGAAGGTATCACCTACAACTTTTTGTTCTTTGTCTGCTGGTCATTGTTTACTGGAACAACGTGATTATTCCCCTTGCATACTGGTGTACCTTTCCAAATGGCCTTCTTAAGTTTCTAGCCATTATTTGCTCTTCAGTAAACTTTCAAATTGAAGTTTGTCTGTGCGGCAGCAGAAGCACATAAGCCCAAAACACAAGTTTCTTTGCTAGCAGGTCAGAAGGTAGACTGGCAGAAGCACATAAGCCCAAAACACAAGTTTATTTGCTAGCAGGTCAGAAGGTAGACTGAAATCTGTGTGCTAGAAGGGGGAAGGGAAGGAAAGTTTAGGATTACGTGTAAAACTATTAAAATGCTATTGACTGGGAATCTAAAACAATGACGAGTGCTGTTGTTTTTACAGATACATGAACTGAAAACTGCTGCTAATGATGGGAAATGTTAATTATGTGAGAACATATTGAACTTATATTCTCTGGCATGAACTTTTTTAAATGCATCAACTGTGCTGCCTTTTATGCGCACAGCTTTCTAATTATCATAATTCAGTACAGCTCTGGCTTTTGGAAAGAGTTCAAGTGCAATCTCAACTTAACATGAAAGGAGGGTTTTTTGTTTTTGTTTTTTTGGTTGTGTGGGGTTTTTTGGTTTTTTTTCTTTTTTTTTTTAACTGAGAATGTTCAAGAACAATTTGAAAAGATAATCTAAAAATGCTACATACTTAGATGGGTATAAGTCAGACAATAAATATGTTCCCTTAACTGCCTATCAAAGCAGAGCAGATTATGAGAACAGAAAGTTATCTGTTTTTCTTATTATGTCTTTCACACTACTACAGAACAGAACTAAAAGCACATGTCCATAACTGAATACCACAGGCCATACTATATACTGATCAATATTGATCAATATCAATATATTGATTGATAGTAGATTTTCTTATTTTTTGAAATGATTAAGTGGATTACTGTGCTGTTATTAAAAGATTTTTCTCAAATGCTAAGTAAGTAATGAAGATTTCATTTTCTTAAATAAAGCAAAAAGACAACTTCGATTTTATTTATTTATTTATTTTTAAGTATTAACTGATTGTGTCTGTAACATATTAAAGTCTCATCACAAATCTTCCTTATATTGGTCAGTATTCACACCTTGTCTTCATGAAGCTTGAGGTGGTTGTAAATATCAGGTTTTTCTAAAGCATTCAAAATTTTTTCCTTTTAGTTTTTCTTTAATGAGGAAAAAAAAAATCATTTAACTTTCACTCAAATTATCCTTTCACAGATGTTTTTTTTTGTTTGTATGTGATCAAATGGTTAGTTTCTCCCCCCACATTTTACCCAGCTTCTAGCTGAAAAAGAATGAGATTTTTTTTTCCACACTTGTCTTTTCCTTTACTACAGTACATGCTACATTTCTAAAATGCAAAGAAAGCCTCAGTGAAACAAAATGACTTCATTTGAGCTGGCACTTAAGAGCAGAATTCACTTCCATAGTGCTGAAATAAAAGAAGCCAAGTGTTTTAAATGGCCACTCCCCTAGGCCAGAGTGTTTTTAGAAAAGCTCATTGTCTACATTTGAGCTGTAGCAGTATGCCTGCCTCTGTTAAATCTCCTGATCCAGACAGCTCGAGTTCTAAAGTTGACATCTGGTTTACTCTTTGTTCACCTGTTTAAAAAAAAAAAGAATGCAAATAGGCGAGTGTGCCATTGCCCTAGAGCTCTGCAAAACCTAAACCTGCGCTTGACAGTTTGTCAAATAGTGCTTCCAGCCTAAGACTGCAGTAGCCTATTGTTATGCGAGCAACAGGCAACAGAAGTTGTGGCACCATATGGCTAGTATATGCTTCAGATAAGCTATCTGTTAATTTAGCTTATCGGTAGTGTTTTGATATGCTTCATGTTTGAATCACCAACCAGTATGGCCTTGGGTATTTTTGGTGCCAAATTATTCCTTAACATTATAGAAGTCACTGTTATTCCATTGGTGGAATCTCTTGCCATTCATTCACCTCATGGTGCCGTGAACAATGGGTTTTATTTCTGAAATTAGCTGGCGTGGTTTTTTTTTACATGGTCGTCTTTCTGTTGGGAGATTATCATTCAGGAATGACATTTTGGTTTTGAGGGGAGAAAATGTCAGAACAGACTTTGGAAAGAAAGGTAAATTCATAGAGGTTTAGTGGATTAAAGCCTTTGTTACGTGTATCTCAATCAAAAAATATGCAGTGTTTGGAGACATTAATTAATGGGAGAAAGGAAATTTTATTTGTATTTCATCTACCCCCACCATGAGTACACACTCTTGTCCTAAAGCTGGTTTACAGTTTAAAACACAAGGCAAAACTCTGAACAATTACATTTTCCGCATCTGATTTTACCTTTCTTCTTTAAAAAAATTTACTTTTAAAATAAATTGTGTCCCAATATCTGCTCTCAGCTGATCTTTGAAGATATATTTTATTTCTTCTTTCTCCACAATCAACTGAAAGCCTTGTAGAAGACTCGAAGATTCAACAGAACTTCCTTCATCTTTCCCCTACAGCTGCCTTTCTTGGGCTGTAATTATTTTGTTGCAGGAAAAGTCTCAAACCATAGATACAGTCTTCCATTCAAAGCCGAAGTGATATCTTTAGGATTGGATCCATCTCTGTTGCTCTCTGACCTTGAAGCACATTCCTCTGTGTCTTGCCCTAGAGGCTCTGTCTTGCTGTTCCTTACAGGGCACTGCATCCGTCTCTGATTGCCTGGACCCTCCTTTTTCCTTGGGTATGCGCTTCCTTGCTCTTGGGCAGTGCCTGATCAGGCTTTTTGCTTCTCATCTCTTGCTATGCATCTTGCCATTTCCTCCTGATCCTTTCTCTTCTGCTGCTCATGGATATGGTCTTGCTGTTGGGTCCTTTGCCCATCCCAGTCACCACACTGCTTCTACTTCTTTCTTGCGCTGGCTTTTGGAAGGAAAGGACTGCCTGTACTTGTACAATGCCTTTCATGTCCAGGATCCTTAATGACCAATAAAAGGACCAGATTCTCTTTCAAAGAAATTTACAATCATCTAAATCTGTTTGCTGATACCGCTTTTATAGTAATGAAAGGAGGTCAAAGAGAAGAAAATTTTTCTCCTGTCCCTTTGGAACAGAGTAATATGGCAGTCTGGAACAGTGGCCATTCTTTAACACCCCCCTGAAGTCCATCCAGATGAGCTGCATGGAAAAATGCAGGAGCTGGCAGAGCACCTAAAGGCCAGCCAGGCAGGCACTGAAGTGACAGGTAATGCTTCCACCTTGTCCCTGTGCCCAAGTCAACGTGGACACCTGCATCAAAAAAAGAAAGGTTTTCCACCCTTGACTTGGCATCTAAGGCTGCTAACAGGGGCTTTTATTTTCTCTGCAGGGACATGAAATGCTAGCATCTGTCCGCTTAGAGCTGATTTGAGGGTCACCTCAAGTTTGAAATCTGCTTTAAATTCAGATTTAGAGTCAGGTCCTTGATGTGGATCATGCAGTTGTATGATAATAGCATTTTCTGTCTTCTGGCTCATTGCAGATTAGACCCGTGATCTCATTCTGGTGTGACTAGGAGGAAGGTGAGGGAAGAGACTGGGAAAGGAGAAGTATTGAGTCTTCCAGTTCTCTGTGAGGCACACGTACATCTTCTCTATAAGTAATTCCTTACAGCTTAACTGTGAGATGCAGTTTCTAATCCACTAATATATCTAGCTATCGCCATAATGAGTATGGTTGTCTTTGGACTGATGGGCCCATTAAACCACAACAAATTTATGTTTAGTACAGTAAGATGCATCTTTCATATGGTCGTGGGGTTTGTTTTTTGTTTTGGTTTGGTTTTTTAGGGGGTGTGTGTGTTTGGTTAAACTTCAGGGCCTATGAAGTTTTAGTTGGTTTGGTATTAGCTTGAGTTGTGTTTCACTGGTTCCAGTCACTGTTTTGTGATAGAAAATCCAAAGCTGCAAATAATGTGCATTTTGCCTTTTAAATTGACTGTTATTTGTGCATAGTAATTTCTTGCTCTGCTTCATGGCATATTTACTATATGCTTACAGACCAGCTGGAGATAAGCAGTTGAAGGGGCACATTTGAAAGGCAGTCTTAAAATATGCAGCTTCCTGTTCTAATTCGCTTTAGCTTCTAGCTCTGGTAATATTTTTTGTTGGTGAAACAATGATCCATAAATAACTTTATCTTTCAAAATCTCTAAAAACAACACAAAGAAGTGGAAGGGGTAGTAGAATTATCACAGTTCTCGGTTGCTTGAAAAATTAACTAATATTTAGGCCTCTGAGATTTTGGAAACAAATTAAAGAGCCCTTTCTGAGGTAGCAGGCTGTTTTTAATGGTTCTTCTGTATTAAGGAAAGTACAGTATTGTAGGTTATTTATTTCTGGGCATGCAGTGCAGGGTGAAGAGCCTGCAATTCAGCTAGCAATGCTTCTGTGCCCTGAGGTAAACTCTATTTCACAAAGGGAATTTTGATTATGGTCTACTGCTCTGTAGCATAGTGGAGGCTTCAAGAGGCAAGTGGTAAATGCTACCAAAGAAAAGCTGGATTGGAGCCACTGACGTCATCTAAGTAAATCTGCTGTAGGACTATAGCCATAAAATGACTGCCAGCC
>NW_009929598.1:63115-74365 GCF_000696875.1 Nestor notabilis | reverse complement strand
GTTTTTTCTTCCTTTCTTCACCCCCCCCCCCGCCCCTTCTTTCTCCAAGCAACATGCATTTTGTTTTCTCTTTTTTGTGCTGGTTGTGCACATGGTGAGATACAGAAATGCTAACACCCCCCTCCCTCCCCACCACGCTGTACATAGCGTGTGAGGAGCTGCAGCTTGCAGCTCAAAAATTAAAAAGTAAACCAGTACTTTTCCATACATGAGCCTAGCAGAATTAAGCTTCCACCACAAGCTACTTTTTAGGTGCAAGAGCCTTGGCAGTTCAAGTTACAGCATACTGATGAGATTTGTGTTGTGGGCAAAAAGCATTTTGATGCACTGGAGGGCATGCTTCCCTCTGGAAGAACTGAACACATAAAAATGGCTGGGTTTGAATTCTGAATGAGCCCAAAATGCATGTGTTTGTGTTAAAATCCGGTGTTAGTTGTTGCTTTAAGACTGATCTCTGCAGCTCCAGTCACTCCTGAAACAAAACTTTCCTGTTGTTTCAAACACCCAAATCTATTGTTACCAGCTGTTCTTTTGTTTTAATGATACTTTTAATGTACAGCTAAAGAAATAATGTGCATTAAAAGTAGGATTCTCTAGGATTCATTCATTAATATGCACCAGTGGATATGTGTGTACTTAAGGGTGTACCTAAAAATGTAATTGACACCCCACCTGTCCTCCACTTGAATTTCAGCTGTATCAGGATTGCAACAGGTTTTGACAGTGGATTTTGAATTCATTGTCAACATTGTCTTGAAATGAATTTCCAGGAAGTCTAATGTGCTAGTTTTTGGAAACAGACTGCCCCGTGCAGTACATTTACAATTATTAGCCAGTGTGTCCCGTGACAGTATTTGTTTACTGGATCTATCTACTTTTTCTTACTTTGAAAATTAAGCATCGCTGTTTTTGAAGTTTGAGTCTTATGATCAGAAATATATTAAAACCAGTATCTTATCCATGAATCATTAGATGAGTCAGTTCCTGAAACCACTACAAGCCTCACAGTTCTTGGCTACAACTGAAAGCAGGAAATCCAGGCTTCAATAACTTCCTTTCCCAGTACTGGCTATAGCAGCGTTAGTGGTTAGTATATGCTGCTTTTGTAAGCAATAGGAAGATGTATGTCTGAGGAACAAAGGCACTCAAGTCAATTTGCTGAAACTGTTTATAATTTGTGGTCTCGATTTGAATGTCAGGATATATTGCCATATACTACATTCTGTGCTGCAGTACATTTTCCAGCAGTGATATTCAGAATATGAAATAGAGGGAACACATTAGGGCACAATTCTTGGACAAAACCCACCTAATCAGTTCACCAGAAAACATGAAGGTATTGTAGTGATAACATCCAAGTCCTGAAGAGGAATAGGAGTGAGAACTGAACACATAGGAGTAAAATTAAAGTGTTTATTTAGCAGTTACTTTGTTTTATGCTTGTGCAACAAACTATTTTTATTCTGCTTCAGTGCTCCAAAAGGGCTTGAAAAAAACCCAACCCAAACTTGGAACTTGTAAAACAAAAACACATGATTTGTTTTTCAGGCTCCTTTTTTGTAGTGAAAACTGTTTGCGTCCTCATAATCAAGGACACATTGATTGTCTCTGTGTCAGTGGAGCATTGTTGACTGCAGAAATCTGTCTCTTTAAATGTGGAGTGCCTGTACACCATGACATCTGTACAAGGGGATGCAGTATTTAACTTTTTTGGCTAACTTGGCCAGATTCAGGTTTGGTACAATGTTGATCTTAATGTGTTTATGCCTGGAAAGTATTCAACCCTTTATATTTTCCTTAAATGTTATAAAAGATAGTTTGGTATCTTGTGCTTACTGTTTGATTAGTTTAAGTCTCTCATTAATTAGCAGCACATAAAAGCCAAACCTGCCTTCTTTAATTATTCTTTTTGTTCTTCCCTCCAAAAAAATCATTTGTTCATAACAAACTGGGAAGAACTCAAGTACTGAGAGCAACAAATCAGTGAGATACTGCTTTAAAAAGCTACCTCTGACAGCATTGGGTAAACTGTATATGCGGTATTGATTAAAAACAAATACAGAGCTCTTAATTTAAACAGGCAGAATGGTGATTGCACATTAGGCAACAACATCTTTTGTATTGGATAATATGTGAATTGCTTTAATAAAGCAAGCTACAAGTTGGATTCTTTCTTTGTTGGTGCAGTTCGGTGTCGGTTAATTGATCTCGGTGTGATGGCCATGTACAGAGTTTTGGAGCCAAAAGGCTGACACATGTCATCCCATACTGGTGTTCAGTGTGGTGCTGCTCGAGCCTTGTGTTTGTCAGGCAATACAGAGGAGGACTGGGTGGGGGGAAAAGGGAGGGAATGCAGACCACCTTGAAGGCAGCTGGGTGGCAAGATCCTTTGCATGTGGAGACCCATATTCATAATAGACTTTTCTCACCTCCTCTCTCTCTCTGTGTAACTCCATGCCCATGGGAAAGACCCAGAGAGGGTTAATTCCTTGCTCAGACAAGGACATTGGAGCTTTTGAAGGACTGTTTGAGTTATGGGGGAGGTTGTCCTTGAGGGAGGGAGAGGAAGAGACTCTTCTCTCCTAATTGACACGTTTGCATGGGCACAGTTTTCATGGGCAGTGTTCTGATTCCCGTGCCAACTGCTTTTTTTCCCCCCACAGTAGGGCTGTTAGCATCCATTCAGGAACAGGCCACTGGGTGTGTTTTGTCATAATGGAAATGTGCCTGAGGTGGGCTGCTGGGACTTTTGGCATGGCAGCGAGCACCCAAGCAAGCTGCTTTGTGGATTGGGGAGGGGTTGAGATTTGTCTTACAGTGTTCAGTGGGATGCTTATTGAACCATGAAAGTGCAGATAGCATTAAAAAAAAAAGGTAAATAAAGTAACTGAAATTCTCACAGCACCAACTCCTCTGGTACAGGAAGTTTGTAGAGATGTCAGGTTTTGATACCAAATTTCTCCAAGTACCTGCCACTCTGCTTCTGGAGGCAAGCCTGTATCACGCAGGGGAGCTCAGAACAGAGTCAAGCAGAGATCTGTGCCATCGAGCTTGTGCAGTGCAGAGCATCATGTGAGCAGAGTGGCTTGGGCTTAGCAGAGTGTAGCTATATAAACAGTGGACTGTTTTGGAGGCAAGCTGGCTTGTCTCAGCCTTCCTTCTCTGTCACATTTAAAGAAAAAGGAGTGGCCTTTGAAAGAAGGGCTAGATGCTTACACCCAAGAAGGAGGCTCGTGGCGAGGCATGCATCATTTCTTCCTTTCTTTTGCCTGATTTAAGTGGTGCTTTACGCAGATGCTGTGCTGAGCACCAGCTGTTTGTAGAAGAAGCCTCACTCAGGTGTGTCCCCTCTGCTATGGGAGCCAGATGCTGATGCTTTAGGGATTTCAGTGTTCAGCATCACACCACCTATTTTGGATTTAACTCACTGCATTATAGTTAACTTCTTGTAATAACAATAATTTACTTACTGAAATAACAAGGATGTTCTCCATGCTGCTTCTGCATGCTGCTTTTGGGACAGAAATCTTGCTTCTTATTTTCTGTTTAAGGGAAAACTTAAGCACTTCAGCAGTGGAAAACAGCAGTGAATTTTCACAGGATCAAAGTGTATGTAAAAGGCATTGTTCGTGTTTATGACCATATGAAGTGCAATTTTCTGTTAATTAATGTTAAACGACTGATTGTTTAAGAACAAAGAAAAAACCTTCAAGTGGAATAAGCATCTAAAAGTTTAAAAGCCAGTTGTAGTTGTGCTTGATTTCATTTGTTTCACTTGCAAAGAAATGTAAATGATTTAATATTGTTTTTCTAGTTGAACAATCCTGAATATGGGAATTGTAATGCATAAGATCTGGAGATACATTTTGATCAAGTTCATACACTTCAAATGTGTATGAACTGAACATCTTTGTGTTACTATCGATCAGAGAGATGTCCTGTTGCTCTAATGTGGATTTTGGTTTGGGATTAGAGGCCTGGGGCTTTGAATTGCTTGCTGTCTGTAGACCAAGTCATTGGTGGCTAGTGATTGATTCATTAATTAAAATCAATTTAAATGGATTTGTAAGCCTCATGTAACAGATTATCTTATTAACAGCATGAGAAAGGCACTGTGATCTGCAAGGAATGTGTCGCTTTAGACAAAATATAGCACGATTTTTATGGGAGAATTTAATGAATTGCTGTTACTGTAAGTGATCTATGCAAATGAAAGAGCCTTGCTTAAATCCTACATTAAACAGACTCTTCCTGTTGAACGTGTTTTTTTATGGGTTGGTTTTTTGTTGGTTTTGAGAGCCTCCTCCGGCAGACCTGACTTAAATCTTGTGTGTGCATGTGCATGTGTTTGTGTACGTATTCATGGTCACAGAGACACATTAAGTATTGTTGAGTTTCTGATATCTTCTGATCTTGGAGATTCTTATTTTTTTCTGCAACATCTCCTTTACCCCATCCAAAAATATCTGCAACAAGAAAAATAGTTTTATAAATGACTGGGAGCAAAATGACGGAAAGAACATCTAATGCTGTTTAATCCACGCTCCGCCTGCTCAGCACTGCTGTCTGGAGGAGACGCTTTGGACAGCTGGAGGGGCCGTGCGGGCAGAGGGGAGTTCTGGCAGAAGTGAAAGTGTTGAAGAGATGGCAATAAAAGCTTTCCTGGCTGGGAGAGGGGAGGCTCGCCTGTCATCTTTGCATTCATTTTGTGACATCTTTTTACATCAGAATGTACAGCCGGTCATTCCAGGCATGTATGTGTATGATTAAGCTCTGTGATCAGGCCTCAAGAACATCTAAGCCATGGTGTCAACAAAATCAATGGGAATTTTGAGTTTAGTTTCCAGCAGAGCAGGGTTGTTACCTCCGAATGATAGCCTTGCCGACAACTTTTCAGGAACCTCAATAACGTGTGTACTCTCTATTCTGATTTGTAACCCACGCTGCCACAGGAAATGAGATTTTAAATCTTGCATGCTACGTTGTAACATCACTTTACATGTTTCTTCCCTAGTTTGTGTTCTCCGTGCATTTGTGATTAGGGAGCAAAGTGAATTGGAAGATCCCTTTTTTGTTACAGTGAAGCTAGTTTCACTTCTTGTTTCCTCTGCTGTACTGTAGAAATAGAAAAATCTATGAAAACAGGCAGTAGTAAATGGTTGATAAAAACGGAAAAATTTTAGCAATCTTACAAAATCCACCACAAACCAAACCCACTGCTGTCATACAGCTCTGAATTGCCTCAGAGATATCATCCATTCAATGCGTAGGCAATTCTTCACAGCAGAACACTGTTGATGAGTTTTGTTCGTCAGATAATCTTAGCATCATTGGCAGTATAGGTTACAAATCCTTAACCAAAAATGCTTGAAAATGGATTGACGTGGTAAACCCAATTGTAATGGGATTTTGGTGCAAATAAATGCATTGCCTGAGACATGTGGAATTTGCTATGGTAAAAAGCTTTTTCATTGCTTGTAGAACATTGAACAAGATGTATGGGAGATGCAATGTTTTAAAGTAAGTGTAATACCTTACTCGTTTGATTTGCAAGACAGCTTGGTGGTGACCTCCACTTTACTCCATAATTATCTCTTGATAGTCTTTGTGTTTGGGCGATTGGTGGATGGGTGATTTACCTCACCATGCATGTGGGTATGTTGCCAGCCCGCTGCCTACTGATGGCTCCAAGTAAGAAATTTGGAGGATGATCCACAAGTGCACGAAGACAGTGCAAGCTACCAAAACAGCAGTTCTTGGAGCTTCTCGGTGCACACATACACCTTCCAAAAAGCACATGCTACCTACTGCATCCGTCCCTCCTCTGAGTCTGCAGCTGGTGCAGATGTGTTAATGTGGAGGTTTGTGGCTCTGTCCTGCTGGGTCGCTTGAGTCTGAGAGCTTGGAGGCTTGCATTAAATCCTGGGCATGACAAGTTATTTCATTCTGGACATAGCCTGTGAATCCAAGGAGAAAGTCGTCTTGCCCTGACTTACCTTACCTCTTACTGGCATGCCAATTTGAAATCACAGTAGTCATGCAAGAATTATTTGATGAACCGTTTGGTTTGGAAAGGAGCGAGGACATGTACGTTTCTTCTTGTACATAGGAGAGATGTGCTCAGCGGTAGCGTTTTCTTAGAAACGAGAGAAGAGAATAAAGCAGATGTGCTAGTTTTGGCTGGGATAGAGTTAATTTTCTTCATAGTAGCTGTCATGGGCTATGTTTTGGATTTGCCAGCTGGGGTTAAACCATGACAGCAGGACATAAGCAGGATGTAAACCCCTCAAAGTGGCAAACTTGCAGAGAGGTAGAAAACATAGGCCATGACTGCCAGTCCTCTCTTCTAGTACTGAATAGTATACGGAAGTGTAGTCCGTCCTTTCAGCTGCTTCGTCTTACACATTCAGTTCCTCAGTTTGTAGAACCACATTTTCAATTAATTGACTTTCTTCAGTTTATTTCTACCATAGAGTTCTGGCTGAAAGGAAAAGGACACTTGTGAATAGCTTGTAAATAGCATACTGCATAACCCTGCCATTATGACTTCAGGGAATATTTTCCATTCCACATTTGTCTATAATGTGAATCTTAGTAACATTTGTCTTGTATTAAGGCTGCAAAGTCTTTTTGTATATATGTTGCAAACCCTGTGAAATGGTTTTTTTATTCTTGCAGATTATAAATAGTTCAGTTGGCTCAACTCTCCCTTTCATAAGCACATGATTTTTTTTATAAGAAGACATAGTTATGGGGCAGTGTTGTACGAAATGCAATTGAGTTGTATAGTAATAAGATTTCCATGGTGTTCTATGAAGGTCAGTGGTATGCAATTAATTGCTGGACTGATGACGGGTGCTGGGTAGGAAGTGTTGCTGCCCAGACACTAAATATAATAATTAAGCTCAGGGGTGAGTATTAAAAGCATGGAAGATACACGACTCTCTCATTAACACAGAATTTGTGCTGATATTTGTTTTAACAATGCTACGGTAGATGTAGGTTCATGCCTTAATGGTACGCTTGCGATTTATAGTTTGCAACTTCAAAGAAAGTGCCTGTTCTGAAGCTTGGAGTATGAGGTCCAAATTAAGAGGACTGGGTACTTAATTTGTTGCTAAATATTTGGTGCTTGGTAAGCCAGTCTTACTAAAGAAAGTTTCTAGTCCTTGCTGTGTTCAGAGGAAAGATGTGTGCCTTTGAAGGCTTCCAGAGAGGGATCCTGGCCATCCACCCTCTGTGCCTAAATTGAGATGGATGGCATCTCCGTTGTCTGAACAGGGAAAAGTAGGAGTTTACTCAAGTGGGGGTGAGTGTCATTAGGTATGGAAATTCGGGTGTGGATTTGAGCGTGTCTTTCAAATGCCTAGGTTATGTCTGCCTGGTTTATACTGTAACTGCCCTTTCGTGGCCTAATGGAAGTATCACTGATCACAGAAGGAGGGAAAGCTTTGCAGAATAAGGAAGAAAATGTATTTGAAAGGTGCCTAATTTAACTGCACCTGCAAACTCTTAGGTTTTTTCAGGCTCAGCAAAGTATTTCTGGTTTTTACTGAAGAGTCCTTAGAAAAATTGTAAGAAACAGTCAAAATGTTAATGTTTATTTTTCCCCTTTTTACAATACAGTCCAGAGCCCATTGTATTTAATTCTGCTGCTGTGCCATGAGGCTGACTTAGACAACTGGAAAGTGTTTAAAAAATACTGTGTGATAGATTCCAGTGCGTGAAACTTTTGTAGCACACTTGTTATGGTGTGATGCAAACAAGGCATAATTGTGAGGAGCACAGACTGAATATTCTGCTGGAATAGGCCAGATTGAACACAAAATGTCATAACTGTGAAGACTGGGGTGAAATCTTGGCTCCAAAGAACTCAGTCAGAAATGAATGGAGTCTCCACCACTTACATTTACATCTTTATTCACAGAATCTTTTACTCACTGGAAAACAGAGGAAAGAATTTCAGGAAATTCAAATTAAAATTTGTCAGTTCATTGTATCTGCCCAATTTTAATCAAATAGATTTATTTGAACTCATAGCCCTCTTTAGACACACTGTGGAAGATGATAATTGTTCTTGTTTCTCCGCTGATTTTAAATGTGCACATTTTAATGGAGGATCAGTTGGTGTTAATATAAAAAGGACAGTTTGCCTTGGCTTAGTCCATCTCTGTAAGAGCCTTGACTTGGAAATAGGAGAATGGTTCCCTATGGAATGCTGCTGCTGCTGCTGAAGGCACTGAAATGTGTTGTGAATCCCTGCGGCTAAGTGCTGTGGGAAATCATGAATTAATGTTTCAACATAGGGTGCGGAAATGTTCATAGATACTTCAGTGGAACAAAACCTTTTTAAAGTGATGTTTCCGAGGATCTACCATTCCCCTTGTGAGCTAAACCTCAGTGTATAAAATTGGTGCAGATGCAAAATAAATAGAAAGCTTAAAAATATTTTGCAACGTACATATATCACATACACAAATTCTCACCGACCTACGTTTAAAGTCATTGGATTAGAGCTCTTCTGATCTGGTGATTGTAACGTGCCTGGGGAATTTTTTTTTACTGCTTCTGGGAAGAAAGGTGATCATATGATTAAGGCATAAGTCAGGGGGCAGAGATTTGCATTTGGTTTCTGGGGCAGAGTTGAGTGAGGAGGCTGGGAGAAGTGTTCATTGCACACATTTCTAGTGTAGAGGCAGCTGGGAAAAAATCAGAGAAAAATCTGTTCAATGCATTGGTTGTGTGAGTTAATATTTGCAAAGTCTTTTTATATACCTGTGTGGAAAGTGCTGTCAGTGTAAGTGATTGTCTCCGAGACAGTGATTTCCCTACTTCTTTGCTTTACACAAATTTCCGTAATTGGCTTGGAGTGGTGAGATTGAGTGTAATTAAGTCTCATAATTAATTAATATGCGAAAGCCTACGCAAAAGCAGAGTAAGTATTTCAGATTTCATGATTTGTTCCCTTCTGTAAAATTAGAGTAATAATACCTTGTTACTTAATGCTGTAAGCAATAATTGGGTAATAGTTATAAAGTGCTTTATTATGAAAATGTATGTAAAGAACCATTTTTAAGTGGTGAAACTGATGCATAGGTCTCGGTCCTTGCAGAAAAGCTGATTCTCCTCTGAACTAACATGCTGAAACTGGTGTATCCCAGGACTAGAAGAAATATTGAGTCAGTATTTAAGGCTGCTCACAGAATGATCACAGCTTTTTGAAACATTCTTGCTGAGGACTTGTCTTTTTTCCTTTTTTCTTTTTTAATTTCTGTAATAGTTTAAAAATCCTTAGTTACAGACATAACAACAGTGATTTAGACTTCCGACATACTAACAGCCACGAAACAGGCAAACAATCGTACATATAATTTAGGACATAAAAACTCTGAGCATGTTTTGTGATGAACTGTTAATAAACTGCTTTCATCACATGCAGCAATTCCAGATCTGTGAGGTTAAGGCAAGTTACAGAGCCCCCTTGATCCCTTTCTGAAAATTACCTGCCAGCAGCTTTTCTTTCTTCTTTTTCATTTGTAAAATTGAGTACTGGTGTTGACCTGGGCGTTTACTCCACTGATTAAACAGCAAGTGTAAACCGAGGGCTGGCTGCAAATGTCTGTCCGGCAGTCTCTGTGGAGGAAAAATCACATGTGCTGCCTGTTTGGCAGATGTGTCCACAGGTGAACAAATGAAGAATGAGTCAAAATCAGCTGCCCTGATGACAGCAAAGGTCAATAGGTCTCTGCTGGCTGGTGTATTTCTGGGAATAATGCTTGGACTAGGGATGGGCCATCAAAAGGTGCATTCTGATTGCTCCCTGGAAAGGTACCGAAAGCCACGAATCTTGGCCAGAGCAGTCAGAGCTGAAGCTTTTTGGTGAAACCACAAATGATACGGCCACTAAGCCAAGAAAAGGCAAGCAGTTCTAACTCATGCCCAGACCATACTTTTATCAGCTCTTTGGCTTTACTGTACCAGCTCTGCAAAACTGAAGAAGTGCAGGGACAACCCCAGAGGAGGAGGGATGAACCTTAAGTAATTAGCCTTCCAACTGCACAGCAAACAGTGTTTGTGCCTGGACGGAGGCCAGGCCATCAATACTACGGGTGGATGACACTTGCTTTAAGCAGTCAGTGACAGCCTTGCCTGAGTGGCTCTTGGAGCTGTTCCCTCACAGATCACTCATGGTACTGGTCAGACAGTGGTGAAGCGGTTCATTTTGTAACTCCCAGCACTCTGGTAGTACCCTGAGTTAGGTGAGGCGGTGATGCATTAGCCTACTGCTAACCTCAGAAAAGAACCTCCAGAACTCACTCACTATGGAGAATGTAGGAAGGGTATTTCAGCATATGTCTCCTGTAGATGTAGCACTACTGATACTTCACTGGTTTAGATGTAAGTTTTGGAAATGCATAATCTTGTATGATAAAGTTTGGCAGAGAAATGCAGTATTCTCTTTTATTGTTAGCTACATCCTTTTCCTGTGAGAGCTTATGAGAATGTTTTCATACTTAACGTGTTTCCTGTCTTCACTACAGTTCATCTGCCAATCTGACCCTCCCAAGGAAAGTAAGCTGGCTGTAATCATCAAATAGATGAGGGGAGTGTCATCAGGAAAAGAACAGGCAAATTTAAGGTCTAGTCCTTTCTGCAGATTTGGGTTTGGCTCTGTAATGCAGAAGGTGAGAGTCAAAGGCCATCCATGTATCTCCACACCACTGTAACAGACGTCAGATAAATACACTGTCCCTTTTGTAAACTTCTTAAGGGAACTTCAGAGCAAACTATTGTTTATAATGAAGCAGTGGCAGCTGCTGCATAGCTAAATCAGCAATTGAATTGCCGTAGTATATAAACCTCTTGCTGTGCCCCTCATAAAACTACCCTGAAAGAAAGTCATATTTATCTCAAAAGTGGCAGGCTTGGCATGATGCCCTGCTAACTTTTTTTTGTTAGCCAACCTGAAATGAAAGTAGCTCACCCTAGCTCTGCTAGATTTGAATTCACCTAACCTCCTTTTGAGGGAGGCTGAAAGAAAGGAGGAGTGGGGAGAGAGGATTATATACAGTTTTTTATGTTTCCCTGGCACATTTCCACTACCCCACATGAAAGTTCTTTTTAAAATCACACTGAAGTTTGAAAGATATTAAATAATTAAATTAAGATTGTTCCTATTCAGTTTTGGCTTTGCTGAGTTTAATGCAGGAGTCAAATAACTACTGGAGACGTAAGAAAAACAAATGCTTG
>NW_009929598.1:49469-63084 GCF_000696875.1 Nestor notabilis | reverse complement strand
CCTACAAGGCTGAATGTGAGTCAGTATCTGAGAAGGCTTCTCAATGGAAAATGAGAAAATAATCTTAATAAAAAATTCAAATTATTCAGATGAGCTGCTTGTAAATTATACACATAAATATAGTAGTTGCCACAATGAGAAACTTCTCTAACACATTTTGGCAGACACTAACTTGAAAATAAAGACTAAGAGATAATTACTATTATTATTCTTATTACTACTACTACTGTCATTTTGGTTTGTGCTGCATTAACAGTAAGAGGCCCAAATGAACATCCAAAATCCAGTGTTCCAGTCTCTACTCTACTGTAAAGACATATTCCCAGCTCAGGAAAGCTTAGATTTTAAATGCACGATACCAGGCACAAGAGGAGTTCTCAGGCAAGGGAAGTTAGAAGTCTTGCTCAAGCCCCACAGGAACTTACAGCAAGAGCAGGGCTTAATCCTGATATGCTAAATTCCAGTCCAGCCATCTAACCAAAAGCTGCATCCCTCATGTAAGCCTTTTGAATTCTTCTAAGGGGGTGTGGCTTTGCATTTCTCCAATATCTAGATAAGGTATTGACATATTCTTAGGAAGGTTATCCTGGGCTCCAGGTAAATAGATTTTTCAGGTCATAAGACATTAGGATGCTTCATGATTTTTTTTTAATCTCCTACCTCCCTCCTTTTTATTTTAATAACGTCCACTGGTTTAATTTTTATTTCCTTTTCTGAGAAGCTGCATCTCTCTCTCACAACTTGTCACACATCATGGAGTGTGGAGGTGCAGCATCCAGAACCAAAAGAGGAAATGTGCTGATTTTGGCAGTTGACCAAAATGACCTCATTTCTTTGCTATTGGAAGTTTGTGCACTTTTCTGGCAGGCAGCACAGCTGGAAATATGATTGCCTAGTTCCTAGCATGTCTTCATTGAAGAAAACGCTTGCCAGATACTTAAATGCTGTATTCAAATCCCTTCTAGTAGCAGAACATACCTGATAGACACAGGCAGCTGGACAGCCTGGTCAGAGGGAGCAAGAATGGGATGATTGGATTTAGAGGGCAGAGGAAATGGGCCAAACTTTGCAGATGAGGTCTGGTACTTTTAGGGCTCTGCAGGTGCATGTGACAGAGGAGCAGCATAAGGGGCTATCTGCGACCTCACAGGTGGGGCTCGTGTTCCATCACTGTGCTTGCCAGGCTGTACAATGTTCCCTGCCTCCCCACAGTGCATCACCTGGCATCCCAGCAGTTGGGCTGCTAGTGAACCATCACCCAACATGAAACTGTGAGGAATCTTCTTTTACCTGAGCACGACTGCCTCCCTCTCCCTAAATGAAGCCTGAGATCGTGGAAACTTCTGGTGAGTGATGCAGGTGAATCACTAAATGAGATTGTTGCAGCTTTATGTTTGTGCTTTAGCTTGCCCAGAGGCTCTGATGGGAACAAAACCTGCCAGTGCAAAAGGACACAGCAGCCTGATAGACTGATTCAAAGGTGGCCTGCAAGAAAAATTGGAATTATTCAGAATTGTAATTGAAGAGTCGGGTGAAAATTAAGTCTTTACTATTTAAGTTAAAAGAAAAAAAAAAAAAGGAAAAAAGAAAAAAAATCCTGGAAGTGGTTAATTATTCCAGGAAGAGAAAGTAATAAAACTCTGCATAGAAAAATAGCTATCTATATTTGAGTGGTGATTATGTGATTGTATCAGAGGTACAGATGTTTGTGTGTATTATGGTCTCCTAGAAATATGTAATCTTCCCAGAAGAACCTGACTACAAATCACCAAAATCTTCTTTTACTACTTTCCACCCTTCTTGAAAATGTTTTGGGTGTGTCTTTTGCATCAGAAGGGGATGAGATTGTTGTTTGAAGGTTTGGCCTTGGAGAATAGAAAGGCTGCTGAAATAATGTGGCAAAGGAGTTGAGCAAGAGCAAACGGCCTATTTACCTTCACCTGGTTAATTATTTCTGTAACAGTCTTCTTTTGCCCAGCACGATTGATTCTCTTTTTTTGAGTTATTTTGTGAGGATACAACTTTTGGCAACTCACTAACTATTTGGATTACTTTTGGAGACTGAAAATAAAGTGACAAATGCAAATCTGCACCAAACCTGCAGATATATTGATGGGCCATTATCTCGCATGGAGCTCTTTATGGGTAGACTTTCAGAATCTAGTTGAAATACGTAAGAACTCATGCATCACATTGAACAAGTAGTCTACAGGTGTCTATAATTATACCAGGCTCTTTCTAGTAAAGACACTGCAATAAGACATTGCTGCTTCTGGGACACGAAACAGCTTTGTCATGATATTTGTTCCACTGTAGACACAAAGTTTTGAATTCCAATAACCACTTCTTAAAGGCTGGTTAGATTAGATGTTAGCTGTTTAATCATACAATTTTAGGTGTAACTGTAAATAGAGAAAAACCTCAGCCAGGGACTCAGACGTTTGAAATAACAAATGAAAAAATCCCCGCTCAATACTGCTTTCAGGTTAACTGAGAGTGACTGTGGATTTGTAAACTATATAGAAGCACCATACTTAAATAAGTAATTTATCATATTGCATGCACCACATGATATAGCTATGTGATGTTTCTAAAAGAAAAAAAAATCAGATTATCTTTGACTGTATCACCAGATGGTGTGTAATGGGCAGCAGTATTACGGATTAGGAGACATAACTTTCACTCCTAGGTAACTGACTGACAAAAACCTTTGTGCCTTATAAAAACAAGATACTCAGGGACTGAGTGGATGGCAGAATTGTTTTCCTACCAGCAAAAATTCTCTTGACCAGGAAACAAGTTCATACGTGTAGTCAGAGAAAGAAGCATGCAATCAAATGAAAATATTTCTACCTCGCTCTTATTACTGTTTGCATTTTTCAAACACTAAAACCAAAATTGTTGTAGAGAAGGCACTCTCCCTACTAGTGTAGTTAAATTTCATTAATTGCTGTAACTTGAACCTTGCTTGTGCTTATCGTATAAATATATGCTAGAAATAAACCTGAAAAAACCCCTGTGATCTTAAAATGAAAGCTAAGCTGTAAGTGGTTCGGAAAAGTCTCTGGTTACCTGGATGTATTGGTGTAATTTTTGGTTTAGCAGAAGCCCTTGCAAGAAAGGCGTGAGCCGGAGTCCGTATGCTGGGAACAGGGAAGCAGAGTGGAAGGGTTGGGCTCACCCGTGGTTCCTCCTCCTTCTCTGGGTCCACTCACGAAGTAGCCAGGTGCTCATTTGGAGTCAGGAGATTGCCAGTTTGAAACACTAGTATGTTGGATTTCGGTAGCTGACACAGCCAGTTCCCTGACTGCAACAGGAAAGGCAGACTCGGGCCTTTGTTTTCTGACAGCTAAGGAATAGGCACATTTTGGAAATGCCTTGAAGTTTAAATTCTGGAGAGAGACATTTGGTGATCAGAGAGGAGCTGCCTGCCCCGAGCACTGACGGCACTGCGCCTTTAAATTGATGCATTCGCATTAAAGGGAGACATGTAAATAATGCAAAGGGGTAAACTAGCTTGAGTTATGTGTGGTTTTAGCTGGGTGACTCTTCCTGCCTTTTATGGAAATCTCTCATCTAAAGTCCTGCACAATTATCCCCAAGGGCAAATATTAACCCCATAAAAGAAAGAATATCTGCAGTTACACATCAGACATTACGTATCTGTGTGATGGCTGTGGTTGACTTTGGCCAAAGATGGTGCTTTACTAGAGCCGACGCTGGTAGCTGTATAACGGGAAGCTGGGCTGGTTTCCTTTATTCATGAAAGAGGGAGAGTCTTCAGGCAGAGTTATGAACCCATATTACTAATTAAGCATTTTGCAATTATGAGGCGCTGTTCATAAAGGCAGAAAAAGAAAAAAGGACCTGTCATGGCCTCAGTTTGCAAGGCTGTGGGCCTGGCTGTGCTCTAGCGAGGCTCCTGTGCATTCCGCTGCAGAGCTGGGGCAAAGGATGTCTTCAGTTCAGAGAGGGCGAAGTTGCAGTCCCAGGGCTCTGTCAACTGCCATCGCTACTGTGAGGATAACATCCTCAGCACCCTTCACATCCCTCTGGCTGCGGGGGCAGAAGCTCTGATGCTCCTGTCGTGCCCGGCAGGGTTTGGTCTGTGCATTGGCAGGGCTTTTAGAGCTTACAGAAGGGGCTGTATAAACCGATGGTTAATACAGCAGGCTTGTGAGCAAGTTGTTTATTGATTGAAGTGCTCTATAGAGCAATGAGTTAGCACTGCGTTATCTGATGTGTGGCTGTTGTTGTCCCGCAGGCTGGCTGCCCGTAGCCAGAGCTGCCAAACCTTCCTTGGATTTATTCATCAGGTGGTGTCACAAGTCCAGGCCAGTATATCTGCCCTGGTCTTGGTGCCTGTCAAAACCGATCTCTTGGAAAAAAAAATACACATGCAATGGTAATAGTGAGCCACTGTCTGCTTAAGGTGCACATCCACATCTTTGGTCACGCTGCTCTACCCTGAGGAGAAGCGCTGGCCTCTGCAGATGGAGTTTGGAGCTTGGTTGGGAGCCACTGAGGCTGTGTCTGCGTGTGTAATACCACATAACAGCTACTAACATCAGATAGCAGCAGTGCGCTTACTTGAGGTAGGAAGAGAAGAAGAATACTGTCTGTGGTTGAAGATACAAAGTGAAACTTAAGGAGAGATGAAGCTGGAAGGAAGCCCTGGCTGAGAGCTAGCCAGGACATTGCAGCCGTGGTAATGCCCTGCTGCACCTGGGGAGGGATCTGAGCAATGGCCCGACCAAAACACAGAGGGTAAAAATCCTCTGTACAGGTATCCCTGAGGCTTCAGACAGCTGGGACCTGCTGGCCTTTGGGTACCAGTGGTACTGCCTAGCTTCCAGAGGACTCCTCTGGAATTGGTGCCTTGATTTCTCTCTGGCTTTTCCCAGCCTGGGGGGTTGGAGGCTAAAAAGGTGGAGTGGCAGTAACACAGACTGCAGATCATTTCAAACCCTTCTATTTTGTGTTAACTCACTCTCTGTTCTCGTTAACTAAGAAGTTGCTTTCTGTGATAGATTGATCTCAATATCTGTCTTCCATCATAGGATCATAGAATAGTTAGGGTTGGAAAGGACCTTAAGATCATCTAGTTCCAACCCCCCTGCCATGAGCAGGGACACCACACACTAAACTGTGTCACCCAAGGCTCTGTCCAACCTGGCCTTGAACACTGCCAGGGTTGGAGCATTCACAACTTCCTTGGGCAACCTGTTCCAGTGCCTCACCACCCTCACTGTGAAGAACTTCTTCCTTATATCTTTTATATCTTTTTTTTAATATCTTTTTTTATATCTATTTTTTCTTTCTTCTTTTGCTACAATTTTTCATTTTTTCAGGATGTAAAAACAGAAGTATGTAATTAGAAAAAAAATTCTTTGAACTTATAAAATGCAGGTTGCTTAAATTATGCAGTTAAAGGATAAAGAAAATCACAGAGCAATTTTAACAAATTGCCCTTAACTGGATTGCACAAACAAACCTCTCATAAGAAATCTTAGAAAGGTGTGTTTGAGGGTGTAATCTTAGCTTGTGGCTAAGTAGAGTTAAACTTGTTTTTCAAGTTGGTTGTGTATAACTTTCTCATGCTAAAGATTGTGAGCATTCCAGAAGGAAAACAGTTCGTCTGGAGCAGGGGTTTGATGGGAAATTATATTTCCAGTAATTCTGGCCCCTGGTCCATGTACAGTACTTCACAGAGTGACTTTCCTTTTAACCTGTATTCTCAGTGGCTGAGTTGTAAATTATACATATGTGTATATTTTTATGAAGTTGTCTTGATGTTTGCAGGTAGTGCAGTTTCCGAATGATCCTGAATATGCCAGACCAGCCAAAGTCCACTCACACTTCCAAATATACGTGCCTTTCTTGTCAGATGCAAAAGAACTGGTAAATTTTGCATGTGTGAAATAGCATTATACCATCATACCCCAAATTCCCTATTTGGTAAACATCAGTACCCAAATCTTTGGTTCCAAAAACCTATGCGGTTTCTGAATAGTTTTGTAGGATGGCAAATGGGCTTACTCCAACATATTCCCCCCCCCCAGCATATACCATTTCTGTTGGTGTTTATGTAGTGGATGCAAACTAATGTAAGTAGAATTACTGTGTATGCATGTAAGAAAGCATGCTACCTGCAAAACCTTTCCGTACAACAGCCAAACTTATGTACATAAGAGAACTGTTGATGTTCTATTACAATTTAATTTGTTAATGAAAGAAGATGGACTGAGCTCCTACTACACCTATTTGGATGTTTGAGGCTAGGCACAATTAATTTATTTGTACTGTCTGTGTAGGCGTATGCCAGCTAATGTACTGTAAGAGCTTTTATGTTTATGTTCATAATGAAGAGGGGCAGGTTTTTGGCAACTAGACAAGGATTTTCTGATGACTCATCCTCTCTGGATTGTAAAACACTTTCTTGTAAAATCAAAAAAGAAAAGTAGTTCCTATTAGAAGTGGGCTCAACCAGAGTAGTTTGTCCTTCACAATCAAGCCGCGAAGCAGAAAGTAGAAAGGCTTACCCACTTTCATTTCTTTTGATTTTAATTGGGCCTCTGCTGCAAAATAAATCATGTTGTTTGAGTGGATGTTCTCATATAAGGTATTAAAGGGCTCTTGGAGTAAATATGCTCAAAGTTGCATTGTCAAGTACCTTAGTTTGTGCTCCATTGTCATTATACTGGTATTTTGATCACCTTGGCGATGCACTGGACTTTTAGCTAAGTTGTAGTAGATAGATCTCCTTCAACCCTAAGTTATACTGTTTGGTTTGTGCTGTTCACCTCCCTGCTATCCAGGAAGAAATGTAGAGTCCAGGATTTGGTAGAAACTGGAGCACAATTTAAGTGTGTTTATGAGTGGAGAGCTAAATCTGTTTCAGTAAAATATTTAGTATTGCTTTCTGTTTAAATGACATAGTAGTTAATGCCAGTATCAGGTAAACAGGCAGTATGCTCTATGTTCCTGCTAATAGGGGAAAAGTATGAACATGGACTATTCTACAGACTGAGTAATAAACCAAGAATAAATAGAGTGCATGAGTAATCTACTTTGTTTAGCTTTGAGGAGAGAAATCTTGCTTTTAATGAAAAATTATCATCATTATTTAACCTCATAGTACCTGTGCATGTTTTTATGCATGCACGCCTCCTGTAAGCACTTCCTCCCACTCACGTGTTTGCTTTCTCTCTGTGGGACAAACCAGAAAGTTTGGGCAGCAGAGGGATATCTATTAATGAACTTCCTCAGTCTTTCTTTGTGCTCTGTCACAATGCTTTTCCTGAATGACTTCTTGGGTGATGAAGCTACCGCTTCCTCTTGGTAAGGCAATGTTTATGCAATCCAGAGTGGATTAATTTAAATCCCTGATTTTAATCACAATTTAAATCAACAAGCAGAGCGCTTTGATTTAAATAATTAAGTGTAATCTTGTTTTGCATTTTTGCTTTCCAGTTACTTTTCTAAACAAAGGCTCAGTTTTATCGGTCAGTATCATTTACTAACCAGAGCTGTTCGTTGTACACAATCGGTTTTCTCTAGATACGCATGTTCTGCTTATGTACATTTACACATGTTCTAGATTTTTACATTCCTCTTATACTCGAAAGTAGTGAATCACAGTTCTTAATAGAAATAATGGATCTTTTTAAACTCATGATTCATCTAGCAAAATGTTGTAGCTTAAATTCAGCTTAAATTAAGTGACATTTCAAGACTGCTTTAGTGGTTTAATTGTTTGATGTTCTGGCATACAAGGCAAAAAAATATATTGGAACATGTGCTTTTAAGCTGATCTGTTATGCAAACTAATATCTGCAGCTAGTGCTTTGTGTAAAATTGTTTCTGGACACAAAGTACTTCAAGGTTTTTGAACTACTTAAGTGGTCTGTCATTGCACAACTTAATTTTATTCATGAATGGAAAGAGGAAAACAAACTTTCTTGCTTTCTGAATTCCTAACCATTTTCCTAACTCACAATGAACTAATGATAAACTGAACTAGCTGAAAATGAAGAAAACTGTTGCTGTAACTTGCAGGAAAAAATAGTGTTAAAAAACTCAGGGTAATGTTTCAACAAACTGTTTTAGATGCCTAAGCAGTGAAAGTTATCCATTCAGAGGTTTATCTTTCTCCAGAATAATTATCAACTTGAATAGCAGCATATGTACAGCTTCAATATAACATAAAATCACGTGAACTTTTTTTAAAAAGTTAAGAATTATGATTATAATTTAATGGTTTTCTTTAGAAAGGCAAAAAATGCACTTAATAGAAGGATCTGTATTTTAAGCATATAATTTCAACTTCTTTTTAATATGTTCCTGCTTGGAACACTTCTCTTCTGTCACTTAAGATTCCTTCATACATATCTTCACATCTATCTAACTTAGATGACACTTTTGGTAACAGATTGCTGACTGTGACAGTCAATCTTACTTTCATATTTTGCTCATTAGAAGTATCATGGTCTGTGTTCTTAAATTAGTACCAGGGAGTTGTGGGTGGAGTCATAGAACAAAAGATCAAAGGATTGCATATTCTTAGCCACTATATTGGAGCACATGAATTAGTGGGTCACAGCTACCACATAGATGTTAACTCCATTCACAGAATGAGAAGGGTGATTTAAGGGTTTGACACAAAGTATTTAAATTGTAAATTTCGATTCATTTTGCTCTAGATGAGAGAACAACAGCCAAATCTAGATAATATGCACTCCAACACATTATTTAAATGTTCCCTTCCACTGATTATTTGTAAGAGGACTGTTAAGATGACAAGTCTGTAATATGGTACATGGGAATTGCAGTATTTAGTATCATTAGGGAAGTTTGCAGAGGTGTGATCTTGCTCAGTTTAAGATGTCTGAATTTCCTTTCATTTCTTTCGTAATTGTAGATTTTTCTCCTCTGGTGGTGTAGCGAGGAAGTGGGAGGTTGATTAAATTTAATTCTGATCTATCTGGGTTCAGTCATGTTATCTCTTAAAATGTGTCTCTAAAGGTTAACAGTCCGTTGGCATTTTCGTCTTTGTTTTCCTACTCTGAAGGAGAACTTTGTGGCTTGCATGTCTAAGAAGTCGAAGATAGCTGGTTGTATTTTTCCATACCTACAGAGTGATATATCTGGATTCGTATCTGCTCCTGGAAAATTTTTAAGGCTTAATGTTTAATTTCCATATGCTTAAAAGGGAAAGTTGTTAAATCCCAAGGGTTTCATTTCACTTTCCCCCCAGGCAACTTAGCAGTCAAAGGGAAGGTCCAAAGTGCTGCACAACCCAGTTTTGTGTTTAGCTTCCTGCCCCACGCAGCGTGGAATAAAAGCTCAAAACAAAAGGGAACGTTGTGGGTGTGTGTGGAGCCTTTGTGGTGAGGTTGAGGGGGACTGTGATGGATGCATGTGGGGATGCTGATGCTGCCTACACTGGCTCTGCCTGTGCGCCTGCAAGGTCCCCACTGTGTCCCTGCCTGGGGTTAGCTGGACAAAGTGTCCTTCTGTGACTCTCTCCCACAGTCAAGGGTCAGGCCTTGGTAGTCCCACAAGCTGTGAACTGCCAGTAAGTAAAATTAACCATTGAAACACTACCTGGCACGTGATACCCCAGTATCCTTGTCAGAGGCAACCTGGGGCTTCACCCTGCAGTGGACTGTGCTGCCCAGTTTGAGAGTTTTGCAGAAATAGCAGACATCTGTAATATGTTTTGAATACATTGGTATCTGTAAGGGGGTTTTCTACCTGAAAAGGCAGATGAACTGAGTTTGGGAGGCATTTTTTTCCCTCCCAGATGAGAGGATCTGTTTTCTTTCATGGTGATTTTTCTTTTTTTTTTTTTTAAGTAGAATTCCAGCAGTCTTCTATAAGAAGACAAAATATGTCTGGAATGCAACACCTGCACAAAGAAAATGAATTGCCATGTGCCAAAATCGTTCAGTAAATGCTGCGTTGTGTGGGTAACTTGACAAAAGTTTTGCAGCAAACCATAAACATCTGCAAAACATTTGAAAATCTGGCCCTGACTCGGGGCTGCTTGAATTCTATGGCATTTGTAATAATTTACTGTTCCATAACATGTAATTATTTGTGTGAACCTTAAGACTAATTTTCTTGGCAAGAGTAGAAAAAGATCTATTTTATTAAAGATATAAGAATGACTGATATTCTTTACCTGTATAACTCCAGGATTCATGAGTTTATCTTTTACTTCTGGAATGCATTTACTTGTCCCTATACATTTGACTATGCGGCGTGGTTGGAAATGGGAAGGGGGCAGCAAGTCCAGCCCAAACTGCAGACATATGTTGCCGTTTTTTTTGACTTGGGGAAGCACTGAGAGGATTGAAGTCATTGAGCTAGCTTTGTTCAGCTGAGCTGAACTCTGAAAAAACACACCATGTGTGCTTTCAGTGAACTCTGGGCCTAATCCTAAATCTTTTGAGTTCAGTGACAGGTTAGAGTGTCCAAGAAGTGAATCATCGGCTGTAGCTAGCCGCAGCGATGACGCTGCGCGGGGCATTGTCTGCCTCGGCCCACTTGTGTGAATAAGTACAGTCTCACGCAGGAGTTTCGTCCTGGGCAGGCTCAGCAATCCACAGTGCAAAAAGCCCAAAAAAGCTGATGCTTTTCTTCCAGGGAGAGCCCGCGGATAGGTGGTTTCGTTGCACAGTTCTTAACGCAGCTTCCCAAAATGCCCAGGATCTATGCCGGTTGCCAGATTTCTAAAGCCCTCAGCTTCCTGGAAGGCACCTAAGTAAGGGTCAGATTTTGAAAAGAGCTTAGCACCCAGCCTGCCCAGCTTTTCAGAAAATCTGGCACTGATGTCAGTGCTGAGCCTCTGTGGAGATGCTGGGAAGAATGCTGCCTTCCCACATGCTGCCGCGGGATAGTGCTTTACGGGGCTCGCAAAAACGTTGTTAAAGAGAACAAATAGGAACAGGGAAAAGAAACCCCACAGGTCTGTTTTAACAGATCCTGGGAGGGGAGGGCCCTTTCCCTTTTGAAAGATTCAGTTCAGGAATTGTCCAAAGGAGTAAACAAAGCAACATCGTTTAAAAGCTTTTGGAACAATAGTCTCTTCCACTTCCCTCCCTCATTGTAGAGCCCTGGGCCCAGCTTTTGTTTATTTTGTACTGCCAGCCTCCTGGAGCCCGATTGGTCGGTGTCTGATTTCATTCCTATGGGTGATGTCAAAAGCTGACCCAGAAGTTCTCGGCAAGTTTGCTTTTAGCTTTTAGTTGTTGTTTTTGTGCGTGTATCCGTGTGCACAAGAGTACTTTTCAGTCCTGGGAGGATTCTGTTACAGGCTGAACATTATTCAGCTGCAAAAGTAAGAAGGAATAATATCTGTGTCAGGAACTGCAGTGCTTGTTTCCTACAAATAACTAGGAGTTGTAAGCGATTCAGGCACTGTGAAATTATGGAAGTTGTAATCAATATTAATCGTATTTCTAGCATTGCCATAAGACACGAAAGGAAATGAAAAATCTGTAAAAGAATGTCATAACATAACTGAAAATTGAGATGATTAGTTAGAAAAGCTGATTTCACATTCATATGTAATGCCACTACCAATTTTCTTTTTACAGAGCTGTAATTCTAATCTTCAGTTAATATCACTTTCATTGGTTGTCAAACTGACAATGTAAGTATCAGGTTCTCCGAGGTGTGCATACCACTAACAACAATATTCAGTGTTTCTTTGTATTCACAAACAAGCAGTGTTGAAGGGTTTTTGTGCGCCCTATCTGCAAGTACTCCTATCTTCATTTCCCGTTTCTCTGGCCTTAACACTTGGGTATTTTTCCTTCGGCAGCCTCTGACCCTCTCCTGTGTTTCTTTTTGTTAGATAAGTAAAAGATGAGCGTTACTTTATAAGGACATAGTTTCATACCCTTGTCCTCTATTAGAGTACAGTCAAGTTGCTTGTATAAACATGAAGAGTTTTGCTTACTTTTCAATTTATTCAAATGCCAGTGTAAGGTTCTTGAGTCGTGCCACGTCTCCATCCCCTTGCTTTTAGGGAGCTGTGTTGTACAACGTCTTACACGCATGTTAGTAGGAGTTTTTTAACTGGTTCCATAGGGAGGCTTATATTGGTGCTTTGTATTGCACAAGAAGGTGTGTTTAACTTCTCTCATTATAGAAAATACAATGTTACAGTAGGAAGAATGGTGTAAAATACCTTCTCTGTCTCTCTCCCAATATATATGCATATGGTTTTGGCAAAGGTTTGTTGCTGTGTCAGATTTCACAGCAAAACACTGTTGATCAGAATTTATTTAAAGGAAATGAAACATCCCTTGCTTTGCTGCCCATGGTCTTTTTTTGAATTGCCAAGGCAAACAGAATTCTCACCCCGAGTCTCCTTGGAAGCAGGACACTTAAAGAAATGTGGATGCTTCAGAAATAGCGTAATATAAAGAAGAAATGCAAGGCTTAAGTGCTTTTCACCTAAGGATAACTCATTACCCAAATCCGAACATGTTATTTCAATGCCCGTAGCTTCTGTTTACGTTCATGGAGGATGCCATTCAGTTGGGGAAGTCTGTACAAAGCCCACCAAAGTGCCCAACGGCTGAGGCTCCGGAAGCTGGCCAGAGGATCGTGTTGTGCAGTTGTTTGGTCTCCTTTCCCCTAGCTGGGAGCAGCTTGTGTACAGGGCCTGGGGCTGGCCTCACTGCTCGCCCTGGTGCCTACCCGGCCCTGCTTTGCATCCCAGGAGCTCTGTTGTTTTACGAGCAGCTACTTTGAGACATGGCCTCCCTCATCTCCTTTGGCTGAAAGCACGCACTACAGTACAAGTGACATAAGCTTTGCAAAAGAATTTGTTAGCTAATGATGCCCCCAGCTCTGGTGGAAATGTTAAGAGGAAAAATGATTTTATCTGCATTCTGGATCTCTTTTAAATACTGTGCTTTTTATGATTTTCATATGATTCTTGGGGATTTTAACATCAAAAGACCCAGATTATCCTAATTGATGTAGGAGTTTGGAAAGGTTTTCTTCATGCTGGACTTAAATAGGGTTCCTGCTTGGCTGCTTCTGCACTGGCTTAGTCCTTTTGTGACATGAAAGCTAGTTGCAGTTAAGCAGATTCCCCCTTTTTTTGTTTAATAAACTGAAATAACTACACTGTTAAGTATTAAAATGCAGAAACATCATGCATTTTTAAAGCTTCCAGAAATAGCCTACAATGCATTGCAGAAATTAGTGAAGCCATACTCGTAATGAAAAACATTTGGTAATGGACTCTGGATCAGTTAGTAGGCTGATTTACTGCCCGTCCTGTGTTTTCCCTCCTCTCCATAAAGTGGTATCACTTACAGACAGGAATAGCAAGGAGTTTTTGGAAACTTTTTTGAGGAGAGAGGAAAACCCCCTAGATTTAAAAGCACAGTAAATAGCTTTGTACGGTTTTGCTCCCAATGAGTACTTTCCCTGTTTAGCAGAAAACCACCCTTTTATCTTAAGGGTAGTTTTCCTACAGAGAAACATCATGCCTGGGTCACTGCTCCTGTACAATGGGTGTATCTTCACCGCATAGATGGCTCGGCTCAGGGCTGGTACCTGGCCTGTGCTCAGCCACCACCTGGTGCTG
>NW_009929598.1:28710-49438 GCF_000696875.1 Nestor notabilis | reverse complement strand
GCCTTGGTCGTGGAGCTTCCCTCCTGCAGATCCCTGCCAGCCCCTCGTCCTCTCCCTGGGGTTGAGTGCCAGGCTCTGGAGGTGAACGCTGTGCTGTGGGATGTGCTGTGATGACAAAGCATCCCCTGCTTTGGGGCAGAATGGAATAGCTAGAGAAGAGTCCAGATCTGCTGCATCTCTTCATATTTTGGCTCCATGGCTTTTCACCTTGAACAGTGACTGTATACTCCTCTACGAAATGGATTAGAAATCTTCCCTCCTCTGATACGAGGGCTTTATGTCTGTGCATAAATGCTCATTTGAGAGGTCATAATTTCTATTTACTTCCTAGCAAATTATTGGGTAAATGCTTGAGGTGAAAGTATTAAGGGGGCAGAAAGAAGACGGGGGAGTCAGGATGGGCATCTGTGCATGTAGGTTAGATTTGCAGCATTTATATAACTATACCTGTTCTGTTGCGCTGTAGCTTCTAAGCTGTCTCTGTAAAACATTTACTTGTGTGGCTTTAATCGCACCCTTCACTGAATGTTTGCTTTGCACATGAAACAAAGCCATCCTTAAGACTGTAGGGGGCAGAAAGAAGACGGGGGAGTCAGGATGGGCATCTGTGCATGTAGGTTAGATTTGCAGCATTTATATAACTATACCTGTTCTGTTGCGCTGTAGCTTCTAAGCTGTCTCTGTAAAACATTTACTTGTGTGGCTTTAATCGCACCCTTCACTGAATGTTTGCTTTGCACATGAAACAAAGCCATCCTTAAGACTGTAATGAAATCATTAGTTAGTGTTCATTTAAGAAAAAACAATGCCAAAATTAAGTTAAACATTGAAACATCAATCAAGAACGAAAATAATAGCGGAGTTTCTAATGTGGAGATCTCAGTGCAAATCTTAAATAGAATCTTCAATGTTCTCTGCAGGTTTTGGCTTCTGTGACCACAGGTCTGAGGTCACAGCAGCCTCCTGATGTGTCTAGCAAGAGACAGTTTTTATTATCTGCATACTGTTCTTTCTATTTTTCATATCCATCTTGTGGTACGTAGTTACTATTCCTACAGTTACTTACTTGCATATTTGAAACTTGCTTTTTCCTTCCCCTCCTTCACAGGAAAGTAAATCATTGAAAGGAAAAGAGTAGCAGATAGAAATAGGTAATTTGTATAGCAGAAAAAATACATATAACCCAAAATAAAATAGAATCTCACAGTCCTTTATGCAACCACTGTCTTCAAGAATGGAAAAAAGAGTGCGTGGAAAAGCAATTGGAATTTATGTGAAACTCTCAGTGGGCTCATAGACACAGATAAAGATTCAGTGCTTAATGCCTGGAAACAACATTTCCTAACTTTTGCCTGAAGAATAGTTGTTTGCAGAACTTGAAACATTAAAATTGTGGGAGAAAGACACTAGAAAGATGAGAAAGGAGAAGATACAGATATTCTGGTTTTGGCCTGTTTTTTGTAGAAGAAGTTTTCGCTTAGTAGCAAGATACTGTGTGCACAGTTCCAAGTCCCTGGGAAAGAAATCTCAAAAGTTGTACTGCGAGACAGAAAAGACTGACACAATTTCAGAAGTCTTAGTGAGTTTATAAAGCATGCCTGGGAAAGTCCCTCATGCAAATCCTTCCTAATCACGTCCGTCCAATTGTAAAAGCCAAACTGCCTGAAAATCAGAGCGACCTGTTGGAATAGGATGTAGAAATTAAATGTTCTGTGCTCCACAGTGAGTCTGAAGTCACTGGCGAGATCTGACACTTTCTTCACTTTGCAGGATTAAACTCATTTTCCAGCTGTGCATGAATATGTTTATGTATTTGTTTTTCCTTTGTTCCTTAATATTCCTGTGAAATCAGTCCACGTAGTAAGGAAAACCTTTAGGGTTGCCAACCCTATGTGACTCGATAGCCATTTCCTGGGTTAAGTGGAGGTGTGGTGTGTCCAGTAAGAAAGCCATTCACAAGGGCTATTGTGTGTGTCTTGGGCTGCTTTTCAGAAGTGTTGTATCATCTGCTGAATTCACACTGAAACCAGTAGGAGTCATACAGGATTGACTCTCCCTGACCCACAACGCCTAGTGACAGACATCTCGTGTCCAAATTCTTCTCCGGTAACACAGTGCGTGCTGTTAGCCCTGACTTCTGCTAATAGCCCTTTAGAGGTTTTCATTACCTGAGTGAGAAGAGAAAGGAGGCCAGGCATGTGGTACTGTAAGCAGAGGGGCCCTTCCCCTACTTGGAGTATGCTGAAAGCCAGAGGGGAAGGTTTTTTGCCAGCTCCTAAATGATGTTGTGGAGGGTGCAGAGTAACAAGAAGCCACTTGTGGCTTCCTCAGTCTGCATCACCAGGTCCCACTGTAGCTCTGCTTTATGGTTTTGGTGAGAAATCCTTTTTAGCTCACAGCTGCTAAAGTGAAGTTACACTGCCTCTGGATCAGTCCTGGTGATGAGCTGGACTGCCATGAGCTGGGTTGTGTTACAGCAGAAGCAGGAGCCTCCTGGAAAATCTAGTTCACAAATACAATGTGGAAGATAGAAAACACGTTCCTTCTCTTTGACATTTCACCCTCTTTTTCTGGTGCCGATGTGCTGTGCAGCCAACTCTGTTTGGTGTTACCAACACCCATGGTGTTGGAAATCATTTAAAGAATGGAATAGAAGATTCAAGGATGGTTTGAGGAGGTTTTTTTTTCAAAATTTGCTTTAAACTTGCTGTAGTAAAGCCTCAAGCCATTCTCAGATCTTCTGTTTCTGTTTCCTACAGCAGGTGACCAACGCTGATGCTACCAGGGACCCATAATTCAAATTATAATTCCATCTTTCAAGGGTATAAACCTTTTCTTTACATAGTATCTGCAAAGGAGTATATAATCTGGACTTTCAGCTGTCTCCTCGGATTCCTTCTTTAGCTGATCCGCGGTGATTTCTCTGAGGAAGGATTGTCAGGATACTCTGAGACACTTGGAGTTTCTGCAGTCCTCGTACATCATTTGTGTGAGTCTGGCTGGTGCAAAAGCCCTTCTATCAAGTGCAGAAAGCTGGAATGCTTCAGTGTGCAACAGCACTTGGGCTCGCCTGCATCTACAGTGCTGGAAGCAGGACACATGTAGACAGGGACTTCTGCAGTGATCTGCACATCTTTCTCTGTGAACCTTAATGTATTTGAGAGCATTAGAGAGTGAAAACCAGAAGGAATTTGGGTTTTGCAGTATCCATAGCTGGCATAGATGTGTTGCAGCTGTACTTCTGGAGAAAGAGATCTCTCCTGGCAACATATAGTGCTCTTATTGCATGGGGAAGGGTCAGAGAAGCCTTACGTGTCTTAGCTGTGGAAAATGGGCAAAGGTAGCCTGGGGAGGCCTTGGAAATGAAGGAGCCATAAAGACCTTTGCTCATGTCTGAGTTGTTTGTGAATTTATTGGCAGGAACAAAATGAATCTTAAGCCCAGGACTCTCAGCTGATGCAGTCATTCCCACAATGTGGTGAAATAAATATTCCTTCTACATGGACATGGCTGGTAGTCAGTAGCTTGCTAGGTACTTCTGGCTTCCTCCAACAGCTGCATGCCCTTGTGGGAATCTGAACTTTACCTTCCCATTTTCTATCAAATCCAGGAAGTGACACTTGTGATTCTGTACCTCACGTTAGCAAATCGAGTTTGGATCCCTGAGGGGTGATGAGTCCCTTGTGACACTGGCTGGCTTCAGTGGAACATGTGGTGCTTGGCACCTCCTCCATTGTGGGTTGGTTGTTGTTTGTGAACAAGGGTGAGCATGACGTTCTGTGCAAGAGGCCCTCCCAGGGCCCCAGGAAGGGCTCAGCAAGCCTCTGGTCCTGCAGGACAGTCTGCAAAGTCAAAGTCCAAATCTTCTCGTAAAGCAGCAGTTTCCTGGTGAATGACCAATATAGTTCTCAGGTGGCCAAACTTTACCAGTTACAGCTTCAAAATCCTTCTTTTTGTGGAGACCTGTGGCAGTCTCCTATGACTTCTGTGACCTCCCAGCTAGATTAATATGAAGTTAGATAGGCAGCTAATTTATGGTGGACTAAAGAATGAGACCTAAAAGTGAAAGGAAGTGCAAAATGCCATCAGATGCTGTTGCTGGGCTTATATATTAAGTCCTTTGGTGAATAGACGTGGATTTAAATACATGCTTATGTGTCAATATGAGTGTGACTTTCTTGAACAAAACTAAATTTCCCATTTGCTTCCTGCAAAATCTCCATACAGGTGGTTGCCTGTAAAGCCCTGAATCTTCTGGAACCTGGTTATGTGTCTTTGAAGTGCCACTGTCACTGCGGTGTATAAGATTGACTAGAATGTGCCTGTAGTCTAGCCTGTGGTAGGTGATTTAATGTGTAATTGTCTTTGTCTGGTTAAAAATTGTTACCTGAGCTAAATTTGCTGATGAAAAGCAGATGAGTGGTTGGGGTTTTTTTTTTTTATGATTTTTTTAAATTTTTTTTAATTTATTTATTTTTTTTTGCTTATCCTCCATCTGCTGTCGTTTATAATTAGACTGCAAATTCCTCAGAGCAAGAACTTGCTGTCCTTCTGTGCCAAACATACTGGGGTCTTGATATTAGTTGAGTTGCCATTAATAATAAATAGAGAGTAAAAGGAGAATGTGTAAATGCATTCAAACATGTAGTGACGCTTTTAACTGTAATTGTTATCACTGCAGATCTCTGCATGGTTGGCAGCTGGGCTGTGCTGGAAGTGCAGAGCCCTTGTAATTGAAATTTTCACGTTTTACTGGGCTATCAGAGCCTGTGTTTGATAGGTAGTGTCTAGAGTGAAGAAGGACCCAGGGGCAGGGCTACTGGGAAGGAAAGACAAGCCAGATAATGCGCCTTCAGCTCCCTTTCCTAGAGACTCAAGAGTGCCCAAGCTCATTACATTAGGATATGGCTCAAGGTTAAGTAACTTTTCAGTAGTATTTTGAATCCCTGTGTAACACTATTGACAGGAAGCTCTCTGCAGGATGGGGCACAGGGCTGAACAAGCCCACAGAGTTCAGTTGTGCCCTGGGCCTGTAGCCAGGTCTCCTTCACATCTGTACTGCTGTGGAGAGGTCTTACAGGGGAAGAAGCTGAAAGCAGGCTCTGTCAGTTTCCTTCATTATTTTACCTATTAATTTCATTTTGTCAGTCCTCAATGTTTGCTTGTTCTGTGCTTTCTTTTGATCTGGTTTTATTATTTGTTTGGATTGGTTTTTATTTTCGATCGTATTTGTGCTACTAAGGTTTTCTGGTGCTAGTTTTAACAGCAGCAGTACCGATTTTGAGAGAAGAATACCTGGGGCTTGTGACTATATATAACTCATGCAATTACTACTTAGGGTGGTTAGTGCTGTAAATACTGGAGGTGGATATATTCCAGAGACACTGGGAAAGTTATGGGTGTGCTGTAGTGACTACTGATGGTGGAATCTAATGATTCCTGATGATCACTATATGATCATTAGGAATAGAATCACGAGACCTAACGATTCTCTAAAAAGTGAGAATTCTTTAACTTTTCTAAATTTGAACACCTAAACTTCAGAGGGTTTTTTTGGTGTGTCACCCACATCTCAGGTAAATTGTTCCTTTCAGTTCTGGGCATTGTATTCTTTCTGTAAGAGTTCTTTAATTTCACATTCTCAGAAAAATCATGTTTTACTTTGGTTCAGCTGCAGGAAGAGGTGGGGTGAGAGTAAGAATCATTTGGTAGGCACAGCTGTGAAAGAGAAATAAATCAAGGTGGCAGAAAGGTGAGCTAGAGATTGAAAAAATATTGAAGAGTTTTTTACTGTAAATCCACATGGGCAGTAAATCCAACTATCAAATTGCAGCTGCAGTGTCAGAACATTTGAATTACATTCTGTTTCAAAAAAAAAAAGTGTATTAGTAAAACAGCGTGTAACACAAAATCTTCCATGCACAGCAGAAATAAAACCACTTTTGAACTCTGACTACAAATGTATTCATTGTAAACGTAACATTTTTGTTGATCTAACATCTCATACACTTATCTGCTATCATATCTATCTGTGATGCAGTGACACTGAGCCAGGAAATGCTGTTCAAAAAATAATTCAGATGCGAAAAGTAAATAATGTATCTCTAAGTCATAATGTTTCTCTGTTAAGAGCCAAGCTTATTTCTATTGTAATGTTAATCAGCATTTTTTTATTCATACTTTAAATTTTAAAAGTGTAATTTGAGGAAGCCAACTGCTAGTCTGAGGAAGAAAGCCAAAATACTTTCTTTCTCTGGGTTATTTCCTGGCTCATTCCCTTTCTGGGTCATTCTTTTTTGTCTGGATCACTCTCCTTCATATTCATTTAATATACTCAAACGAAATACATTTGCCTAGGATTTCCAAGGATTTAACTGGTAGTAAGTAGGGAATGGCCTGCTTGGTTTCGAAGGCACTGGATCACAGCCTGACTGAGCTTCTCAGCAAATGTGATATGGCAAACGGTAAAGCATAGGAAAGTTTGAAGAATCGTATTAGCGAGTCAATTGCTAAGTAGGAGAAGAATCAAGAGCACTCATCCTTTTCTTCAAGTGTCAGGTTGACTAGAAACACCACTAGATAGTTCCAGATTGAGATTCAGATCTCCCAGAGACTTGCCATTTTGACCTTTGCTTACTGTGCAAGTCCAGAAATTGCCCTAGCTTAAAGAGAGGTCTACCCTTCAGGGACTGGGAAGCCTGCAACCTTGAATTTAAAAAGAAAAAGAAGTTCAGGGTTTTAATGATGTTTTATGGTGGTGAATTAAATTGTGAAATTTGAAGTCTCAGTTATCATCATGAAACCACCCTTAGCCTCTAATTTGAAACACATTGGAGAAGCCGTGCTACAAGTGTTCGGTTTTCCCTACGACAAAACTCATCCACGAAGTTAAAGGAACTTTTGCGTATAGACAACGTTATGAAACATCAGAGGTAATTTTGAAAAGCCAGTGTGACTTAACATAATTTGAAAGTATAAATAGTTGAGTCTATTTGTCTTTTTCTGAGCTTGACAAAACATTTTGGTGTAGAACTGTGCGCATACATGAGCATTAACAGTTCTTACGTATCTGTTACACATTTGAAACAGTTCTTATGTACTGTATCGAACAGATCTTGATACTAACTTTCAGATACTAAATGAAGCTGGTGTTAGAAGCGCTGTATTTATACCAGACAGTGCAACTATCGACTGGTTTTAGTGAGGTGTTCTGGACCACTGTGGGCAAAGACAGTTTCTGTTTGTCATTGAAGACATTGTGGCGTTTTATTGCATAGTCTCCTCCCCCTGGGGAACCGGCAGGATTGAATGTTTTCATACTACTACAAAACTAACTCCTGAAGACCCCAATTAGGATGGCAAAACTATGTTGAAAACACCAGGTACGTGGCCTTGATGAGTGAGTGACAGAGCAGCCCTGGGCTGGCAGCACACAGATGTCTGAGGGCACAGCAGCAGCTCTGGCTCTGGAAAAAGCAGAGAACGTGACCCAAAGTGTTGAAACTAAAACAAGCCTTGCCAAGGGTATGCTCTGCTTTTGTGTCCCTCCTGCCGAACAGAGGAGGACTGATGGGGAGGAGGCATAAGGTTCTGAGTGAGGAGCAGTAAGGGACAACACATGTCTGTGTGTTTCCTTTCTGTTTCTCTGTGGGCTTCTCTCATTGCTTTGGTCAGACTCCTTTCTGCAAGCCTTTCTGTCCATGCTCATTTCCCACCCCCTCTTCCACATGTAGCAGGGACAGATATTAGTCCCCGGCATGAGCAAGCAGACAGCAATGGAAATCCCCAAACCAGAGTGGGATGAGTCCAACACTTCCTTTCCAAGAAGCAGGTCTGCAGGGGTTAGGCATGGACGCTCGGGGAGATGCTGGTGTTATGGTCTCTGCCTCACCAGAAGACACGCACACCTCGGGGTGGCTGGTGAAAGGCACTCGGGCCTAGTGATGGAGGCAAAAACAAGAAGCGAGGCCTTGGGGGCAGGTGGGCCATTCTTCAGGCGGGTGGTGATTGCGAGTGAAGCTGTGACCGGTGAGTGCAGGGGATGAAGGGCTGCTGTGGCAGAAATGGCAACGTGCTGTGAAATCAGTACTTCTGCCAAATTCAAGATTTTTAAAGTCCAGTAGAATTATGAGGATTAGTTCCTAAGCTTGTACTTTTTGTTTGGGTTTTTATGTATGTTTTGTTTTCTGCCGCCTGGACCTTGCCATCTCTTCTTTAACTCTGCCGGTGTCCAGTGAATTCACAATTCTAATGGTTGCCAGCAAAGTTATTTTTGTGGAAAATTGACACCTCCTGAAGCAGGATTAAACTGCAGTGAACAAGGAGCTGAAATAGACTGGAAACCTAAGTCAGAGCTTAAGACAGAAATTGCTTCCTCAACAGGCAATAACTACAAGAGAAGTGTAGACTAACTACTTAACTATTATATTGAGTTTTGAAAATGTTATAGCTAGTCATTGTGGATTCTACTTACGTTTAGCAATTAAAGATTGCCACAGTTTGGGATTGTTTCAGTACCTCAGTAGGAGAGTGTTTTCTACTCTCTTGTAGAAGGTGTAAGTCCTGCAGCATGAAAACATCCTTACTTCTCAGGAAACTCTTATTTAAGATGTCAGAAATAAATTGTTCGTTATGGAAAAAATGCAAGTTGTAGATCTGTTGTTATATATATGAGACAGTCATACTGGTAAAGTAAAGCTGATGCCAATGCATTCACCACCTTTATAAGGACAGGTGTTGGAGGCAAGTGTGAGAAGGAAGAAAGAAGTCGGAGTGTAGAAGTGCTGTGTTAATAATGCTCATTTCCTTACATAGGAGGCTTCCTTTGTACTACATACACAACTCAGACTTGGAATTTAATTTGGCAGGTAATTTGTCCGTAATGCTACTGCTAGCAGTTGGAAAACAAAATGAGTTAAAATATTTTTGTTTGACAGCTGCTGCACTTACAAACAAAATTGTAGCTTTGGTTTTTCTCTATACACAAAAACACAAGGTTGGGTTTCCAGTGTTGGCTTGCGATGAAGACAAGCCATTAGACATGTTGTGACTAGTCGACATGGACCCCAAGTCCTATCTCATCTCACATGCTGGTTTCTGAAATGTCTTTCTGTTTAGAGTCAGTGAGAACAAGGTCAGAGACCTGGGATTAAGTCCAGCCCTGCAAGGGCCGTGGTGCTGTATGTTCACCCCTTCCTTTTTTTTCCTTGCAATTCTGTGTCCTATCAGCAGAAAACCACAGCCTTTCCCAGAACGAGCCTCCCAGTATTATCACTCCTCTGTTTCCAGGCTCCTCCAAGGCTGATAGGCAGGGCCTTTTTCCAGCCAAAACAATTGCTAATGGAGATGTGAGGAGCTTCATTAAACTTGGAATGATTATTCATATGTATAAAATGGCTCTGTGTTGGCAGAATCAGAGCCCAGGGCGGTAGCTCAAGTAGTAAAACCAAAGCAGAATAAAACTGTTTTCTCCAGATTTTGCCTGGTACAAAATCAGCACATTTGGGTAAGCACGAGGCGTTCACAACTTTCTGTAGCAGCTTTAGAGGGACAGAGCTTATAGGTGGTGTTTGCAAAGTTTCTTAACTTGCAAAATGAATTGTAGTTAAAATTTAGCTCTTTTGACAAATGTTTGAGAAAGTACCCGTGTGTATGTTTGCACTTAGGCAAAGGAGTGTTTGTATAACATCCGCAAAGCAGAGAAAAAGTGGGCTCGAGGCATAAAAGGTGCTAGTGCTGGATTCCAGGGGTGGCTTTGGCCAATTGGATTTTGTAGTCGTTAGTCCAAAACTTGCCCTTATCCTACTTCATAAAAGAAGGGTCCTTCTTCAGCTTGGAATAGGGAAAGGGTTAATCTTGTGGCTATTTCTTATTTAAACAAATGCACCTGAGTAAATGAATGAACCTTTTACTTTACTGTGCCTTTTTTGTACCTTTTTAACAGAATACTTAAATCATTATATAAAATACTTTTTATATAGATGAAAGTTTTATGTTACGTATGAACCAGTCAGATGTTGGACCACCCTTCAAATAGGATTGGTTTTCCCTTTCCTGACCAAACTTACATAAAGCTGTACAAGCAGGTGGTTTTCTGTCCCTTTTCCCACCTCACTCAGAGCTGTTAGTGCGAACACTCATGTTTTTGCAGCTATTGCGGAAAAAAACCCTTCATCCTGAAAACAAGTTATTAAAAAAAAAAGGGGGGAGGAGGAGGGATATGAGGGGGAAATCTAGTATTGGAGTAGAAAAGCAGTTAGTCATATGCCAGGAATAGAATGAGAGCTATGAATGTGAAGGGTTGGATCTGATTTTGCAAATGTCTGTCTGACATTGGAACTCCAGTAAAACTGGGGAGGCTTAGAGAATGGGGGGAAACAAATGGTTTCAGAGCTAGGTCTAGATAATGACTTGCTGTCAGGTCCATCATATGTGTGAGCAATGGCTCATATGTGGTCCCAGCAGGAAGCTAGTAACACACCAGAGATCAAGGGTGTACTAAATTCCAATATTTTTAATACTTGATATGTGCTATTAATAGTTCCAGTTTGGCTTTGGGGTACAAAATAACTCGTCATGTTCAGTGATGTTTTGGGAAGGCAGTTTACAACAAAGAAAAGATCCTGTTTGCATGTATGAAAACTGCACATTGACTGCATTTCCATCATTCACATACTCCCAGGTAGGTGGGTCTGAAACAGTGGCAAAACCACCACTCCATGCACAAGATGCTTAGTTATGAAGGTATTCAGGGTGTTTGTGTCTGTATCCAGGTCTGGGTGCCGAAGTTATGTGTATGGAGGAGTAGGGAGACATGAAAGCCGCTGGAGCTGAAGGAGGGCGAGCGTCTGTTTCCTGTGGGCTTTTGTACTGTAATTCAGAATTTGTGGAGTAACTGGGAAGGCACAAAGCCCCTGTGCAGACTGACCCCCCCTACCTTAGCCTTTACGGGGTGACTGAGCTTTAAGGCATTCAAGGAATAGACAGTTGTTGCATGCAAGCAAGAAGTGTGTCTATTTTTGTGTCCCTTTTTCCATTTTCATATGTAAAACCCCCCCAAACCATATACTACTTTTGTTTCTCTGTTTACATGTGTTGGCAACAGAATCAATTATAATGAACTGCCAAACAAGCTCCATGGACACACCCCAAGCAAAGCAGTGGCTGCAGACCTTACCCTGAGGGTCTATACTATGGCCTCTACTTTTTGGGTCTTGGGGCTGGGGAAGCGTTTCTTGAGGAGCTGCAGTGTGGTAGTTTGGGGGCTGGTATTTTCAGTGCCAAAGAATTGTCATCTGGCCAGTCCAAGCCGCTTTACTTGCCCTAGGAGCGGAGCCACTTTGGTCACAGGGCATTCTAAAAGCTGAATGATTGGTGAATGGGTGAAATATGAATAATCCCCACTTCACAGTATAGCAGCTCTTGCCATAGAACATTCACAGCTGGAATACAGCTGCGGTAAGCATGCCATGGCACTACACTGGTAATAGATGTTGCTGTTGTCATTCACAAGACATCCCTGTTGGGTGATGGTAGGTGCATCATCAGCTCCCGATGTATACAGCACAGTAGCTGGGTTGTTCCACAGTCACCTCCTGCAGTTGCAGGAAGAATGGCTTCTCCTTCTGAGAGCTGGTAAATATTTTATCCTTTCCTTTGCTTCATGTTGGTAATTAGCAAAAGCAAGTCAGACACGATGCTCGCTATTCTTCATTCTGCTGACTGCCAAGTCATATTTAGAATACTCTTTGTTGGTTCCCACCACAATGCAGTATTTGAACTGGGTTAAATCCCAGGAACACCCTTATAATGGAAACCAGCTGTGCGTAAATGAGCGCTAGCACCTAGGATGAACGTGACTGTTTCGGTATCGCATGAGGAAGGAATTGTTTGTCAAACAGCTGTGACCGTAATGAGAGAGGGATTCATAACGAGTATGTTAAGATTCACCTACCCGGTGGTAACTTGGTAATCCGTGCACACCATGGACCACAAGTAATGTGTAGCCCGTTTCAAAGCACTGCACGCTGGATTGCTGGGCACTAGCTAGATGTTGTGGATGGTTTGAAGCTATAGCTGCTTGCAGAAGGTGTCCTCGTGAGCCAGCACAAAGCTGACAGAGCCTGCAAGTGTGGTGTAGTCACGGGCAGAATCCACTTGTTTCCCCACTGAGAATATGAATATTTTATTAAGTGTGTGAAATTAAAATTGATGGAAAAGAAAATTGGGTTGGAGTCACTGACTCAGCATCCTTAACAATTATTATATACCAACAAAAGCAGCTTTTGGGGAAAAAAGAAAATGAATGAGGCCCTCAGAGTGGTATGAAATACACTTTTCAGTTGTATAAAGAGTACGCTCTTTGCAAAAGGAAAAATTCCCATGTATTAAGATCAGCCCACTCTTTGCTGAGTAATCACCTTCTATAAGCGAAAAATGAGCAATTCAAGGAGAATGCATTGTTTCTTTTCAGAAATAGTTCTTATAATCCTAATTTCACATTTAGGCCTATATGCTGCCTACTCCTGCAGATCTAAGTCGTTCTTTGTTCAGTAAGTTTGTGAAAATACACATGTAAATCTTCAGATGAGCAGGGTACAAAGTTATTTATATTTGAAGGAATGTATGACTTTACTGATGTTAAGTTACATGGTTTTGGTGTTTTACATGCTGGCATGGCACTGTCTGTTTTCCTGCTACTTTTATGAATACCCTGAGTACTGTAGTTGAGGGGAAGTAACTAACGCCTGAATTTAATCACTGCATAATGTGCTTCAGGAAAAAACATTGTTATGCTTTTCACACGTGCTCTGTAGCTGTAGATGAACTGACTATGTTATTCCTCCACAGATCCCCAAAACAAATCTGAAGTAGGTAGCTAGTAGATCGGTTGAATGCCAAGCAAGAAATGATAACTTCAATCCTAGGAGAAAAGAACTAGTTTATATGAATTAGAGGAAGTATATGGAAGCATCATTACATGTAATTATCTGATTGCCAAAAAAGCAGAGCGTCAGAATTTCTCCCTGAAGTGTTGATGCAGTGAGAGAAAAACTTTTTATTTCATTTCAATGGCAACACTGAATTGCTGAATTAGTCTGGCTGAGTTTTAAAGGAATACTTTATCCTAGAAATGGGCTGCTTCCGTCTCTTTCTTCTTAGAGGCAATATTTGCTGATAAGTAGATCCTGTAACAAAAATACAATATAAAGTCATTTTAAGCTAATGATTTTGCCATTGGATGCTCTGTAAACAATTTACATTTTTATTCTTTACCTCATAGAACTAAATTACATATAAAATGGCTTGAATATATATCTAAGTGTTTTCTGGAAAGCATTGCCATTTGAATGCCTCAAAGAATCAGAAAAATCCATACACTTACGTATCACAGCAACAAAATCACAAACACCCGCCCCCCCAAAAAAACCCCCAAACACTTAACCCCCCACCCCCAAAAACCAAAACCAACAACCAAAAAGAGAGAATTAATTTGTTCTTTAATAAAACAATATTATGTAACGCCTGAGCATATTGCTTGACTTGCATAGACACTGCAGAGAAACTTCTGGCAAAGTAGAAACACAAAATCCTACTAGAAGTCAAGCTTCTGACTAATTCCGTATTTACTTCAATCAACGCAGAAAGAGCTTGAGAAGTCTAGATGTGACATGGGGGGTTGGGCAGTTTGAGAGATATCTAGAAGGAGATATCCCCAGGGTGGCTGGGGATGAGGCAGCTTCATCTCCAAAACTCCCATGGAGAGCACCAGCAGGATGAAGGAGCCCACTTCTCCCCAGCCTGGTGGCTTGCCTCTCCCTCCCCATCCTACTTGTCCTTATGAGCTACTTCACAGGCGGCTTTTGCTGGTGATGTTCATGCAGCAGACTGCCCCACAACTGTGCAAGGGAACAATGCGGAGCGAAGGAGTATGTAACTCCACAGGCATCGGTGGTAGGAAGCCTGGTTTCCTTTACGTTTCTGCCCTGCAGCTGACAAAGCTGTCTGGCCACTAGGACATCTGTGAAGTCTCTTGGGTATCCGGGTTCCTCCATGCCTAGTCAAGGATGTGCTGCCACTGCAGGTTTACCCTCTTTTGGGACTTCTTACATTTTGTCTTGGGTGCTGAGTCTCACGGTATCTTCTGGGTCTTCCCTCTACCACAGCAGGGCTAAGCATAGCTCCATCATTTCTGAGAGATCTTGTGTCACCTGTTCCTAACAACTTCTCTTCCCCCAGCAATTTCTTCAGTACCTCAGGCTGGTTGCTTCTGGTGTGTGACTGTTGGTAGGGCCAGAATGGTCTTCCAAATGCCCAGCCTATGGTTTTCTGGCTGCAACTTAAGTTCTTTGCTTCTTGCCCTATCTTTGGTAGAAATGGCCAGGAGCTGCTTCTCTGCTTTGCTGTTACCTTTTCCTTGTTTGAAAGTGGTTATCTTCTCACATCAGTCTTCTCCAAATTTAAACAAGCCTAATTCCTTTCCTGGTAGATCATATTTTCTAGATCTGATAACTTTCTTCTTCTGGATTCTCTCCAGAGCCCTAGTGCTCCAGCTGTGGATTTGCACTGCTGAACAAAGCAGAAGGAAAATCCCATGGGCCTGTAACTTCTCAAGCCTTTGCCATCTGCAAATTTAGAATTAGTTGGGTTTGCCCCATCTGCTCATTATCATCTTGATGTTTATAAAAAGCTTGTTGGATTCTTGGTCCCATTGTCTTTTATATAACTGAAGCTAAGATGAAGTTGTTCATGAACTAAAAATAACATGTGTTCTTAAAACTTCAGCACATGAAATCTTTACATCAAGAATTAAGATTTTTCCAAAAGACCTGTTTTAGACATATTGGGCTGTTTATAAGAATTATTTGGTAGCTTTCTGCAGCCATTCACAGCCAGAAGGTCAGTGTGGATAGCAACACTGGTGCTTTATCACCTGCAAATCCTTGCAGATGCCCTTGCAGATTTGTCCCCTTCAGTCAGACACAATTTAGAAGTCTGGGGGCTTCTAAATCATTTTTTCTCAGACGTTTCTCAGAATCAAGGCATGTTTTAGTCTTTCTTGTGTTCCTGCACCAGTACCTGCAAAGCTTTAATCCTTCTCCAGTGGTTACATGATACTCAATGAAGGCACCATTCAGCAGCTGTACACAGAAATTTAAGAAATTTAAGAAAGTAAATTAATTGAACAAACAGAGAAAGACCATTCAGCAGCTGTACACAGAAATTTAAGACATTTAAGAAAGTAAATTAATTGAACAAAGAGAGAAAACACTTTAACTTCTGCAAGGTGTTGTAAAATAAGATTCCGCTCTGATGAGCTTTGAAAGACAATGCTTCCAAGTTAATTCATTGTGCAAGTATTGAAGGATATGAAGCATATCAAGGCCTTACATCTGCTCTTGTCCTACACTTCTGTGATGAGCTATTGATCTCGGTAGTTGGTCTGTGAGAGCAACTTTCTGGGCAAGTCCAGGTTTGCGCTGCTCAAAAAGTGATGAAGGCATAAGAGAATGTTTTATGCAAGCAAAGAGCTCATTCCCTTGATAAGATGTTGCAGACTACCATTTGGGTTTAGTTACGTTCATTGGTGTGATCAGCTCTCATAAGAGAATGTTTTATGCAAGCAAAGAGCTCATTCCCTTGATAAGATGTTGCAGACTACCATTTGGGTTTGGTTATGTTCATTGGTGTGATCAGCTCTGACAACAGTTATCCTTGTTTATGTGAGCTGTTTAAAAAACTTTTCAAATTAAGCTACCTGGGTGAACATAATGAAAATAAGTTATCTTGTACTTCATGAAGCTGGAGTTACTATAAAACATATTTAGAAAATCAGTATTGTCATAGAATCATAGAGTCACCATCGTTAGATGTAACATTGCGTTCTTTATGGGGAGGTCGTACCTCTCATACATAGAAAAATTGTCTTGGTATACTTACAATTGGCTTAACTGGAGAGAGTAGAAAGCAACTGGAAGAAAGATGCATTCATGCTTGCAACTAAAAGAGCTTTATGTACAGGGTAGGCGGTCTTCAAACACATGAGAGGAAGACTGGTGTTAAGAGGGAAACCAAAGAGAGTCCTAAACTGCAGCAGTGTACTTTAAGCAGTCTTAGAAAGTACAGAAAGGATAGCCAAAATCTGGTTGGTTTTTTTTGTGCTGTGTTTGGTTTTGTGGTTTTGGTTTTTGTGGGGGTTTTTTGGTTGGTTTTTTTTGTTTGTTTTTGTTTTTTCTTTTTGTTTTTTTCTTTTTTTCTTTTATTTTTTTGTGGGGTGGGATGTTCCTGAGTGGCGTCAAAGTGTTTTAATTTTGTTAACAAAAGTACAAGCATAGAATTGGTTCTCTAAAAGTTACCATAATAAAAAGCAAATACAGAACTCTTCAGTTCGATCTGTTGATCTGAAGAGCTGTGTGCAAGCTCTGCTTTTAGGGAGGATGGGGGGTGGGGTTAATTACTTCCAGGAGATTAACTCTTCCTCCACTGAAAGTTGGTATTGTAAGGGTTGGAGTTTGCATATGTAAGGAAGGCCTGCTTTTTCAAACTTTCATATAAATTTAAGTTGGACTGTAAATTCACATGTTTCACTTGAGTTACATAGCTCATTGGAAGTGTGCAACAAAGCTTGTCTGTTGACAGCTTATATTAGTTTCGATAATCACATTGAACTCCAGAATAACAGGTCTGAAATTTTTCATCACAGTTGGGTCCTTGGAATTCAAATGGAGAAGGAGGTGGAATTGCCTTTTGATACGTAGAGCTGAGCTGGAAGTGATTAACTGAGTAGCTCATTATTTTCTTGAAATAAGAGGGAGTCATTTAATGGTTGTAATACAAGGTTTTTTGGTCCTCTAGCTTGTTCTGCAGTGTCAGCATTCACCAAAATGGAAATCGCTAAAAGCAATCTTTAGTATGAGAGGGGTTTTTTTTTTAATAGCAGGTTGCTCCCTGCCCCTATTGTACAGATGTTCTGGAAGAAACGCGTGGTTGTCTTGTATTTTAGAGGCTGGGATGATAGCTGCTAATGCCTCAAGATGGTATCCAAGTGGGTAAAAAGGAATGGGAAGGGAGATAGCACGTTAGTGAAAATTCACCAGTAAACACAATGCAAGATCTAACATGAATATCAAGTAACATTAATTACTTTAGAGCCTTTCTGTTTTCCTCGTGTGCATTTTTAATTATTATTTCAGCATAATGTAATAATAAGGGCTGGTTTATAAGATGATAATAAGACTCGAGGCTATGACTGTGGCAGATTTTGTAAGCAGAGTGGTTGGGCTGAGTGAAAGATGCTCGTGGCTGTGCTGTGTGCTGCATGCCGTTGTGCCTAGGATCAAGGAGGGGAAGGATTTCCTCCCTGAGTCACCTTTGAAGAACTGACCCCGTAAACAAGCCCACTGGGTGCTGTCTTTGGTGACATGCTAAACTGTGGTCTCAGTTATGTGAGGCCGATAAAATCTCCAGGAGCCGTTTTTCCCTGCACTGTGGCAGTAAAACTGACCCCCCCCTAATTATCCCAGTCAACATTCAATTGCCTCTCATTTACCTAAAATTCCCCCTGTATGTGAAGGCTTAAGTGCGCACATGATTGTTTCTGTCAGTATTGCTGAGTTTATATTTTGGCTAAATCTTGTATATAAGGTTTGAATCTTGCAAGGGTTGAATGAAACCTTCAGCCTTCTGAGAATTATGAAGGATGGTGTTTCACTATTTTACAAAGGTTTGCATGTCCCTTTTCGTGATAAGACTTTCAAAATGTTGTACATTTTGGATTTCGCAGAAAATAAGTGGAGTATTTAGCCAGACTTCCCATCCACCTATCATTTGTGTGTGGTTCCCTGTGAATCCATCTGCTCCCTCATTATCCGTTATTAAAAGGCGTTCAAGACTCTGATTGATTAGCCTTGAGATTACTGGTGGGCACGCACTAACTTTCTCATAAACTGCTGAAATGTTCAAACCAACATGAAGTTAAGAAATGTCTCTTTGTAGAACCAGACATGCGAGCAAGGAAAATAAAGGTTTGGGGAGTTCATTTGGCAGGTACTGATTCCTCCGAGCTCCTGTGAGAGCCTGGAAAAGTGGAAATACCCCATACCTTGGTTATCAGACCGGTGAAGTTGGTTAGGGAGTCTGAGAGACTACTCCTTGTTTCCCCAGTTTCAGGCCTGATCTCTTTTGCAAGAGCCTTGTAGCCTCCCAGGGACCGGACTATCAGGTTTTGGTTATCTCTAGTGCTTAGTTGATTGGTTAGTTCTGGTGAGGGCTGCTGGAAATATTTCTTCTTTCGGGGACTTCCCAAGCCCAAAGGTGTTTCATCAGAGCTGTCACTGCCTCTGCTGTGCAGCCTGCCCTTCCTCTGTGGGGTGAAAGCCATTCTGCCACTTCTCACATGTTATTCTATGACATACTGAGACCCCACTGAGAGGCATATCACCCTAAGGATGGAGGTCGGCAGAAGGGGAAGCCCCTTTAATCTGCTTTCATCTCCCCCAGCAGAATAAAAATGTTATAGGTTAGGGTTTTGTGAGTGTTTAGCTAACTAACTGGATTTTTAAGTGTTGTGCACAGCTCATGCGTGCATGTTCGAACACTCCCATCCACTTAGATCAGTTAGAGTCACCAAACTTCTTCGTTTTTCAAAATAAAACTGCATTATGCCTAGACATGTTGAGCCAAATCTGTTCCTGGTGTTATTTCACTTGCTTCCCAAAGAATTACACTAGAGGTGAATTTGGTCTGGTATAGCAGCTTTTTTGCCCGGAGCAAGTCTTTATAGCAGAGTTGTACTTCTCTCAAAAACATAAAAGGAACACTGACAGATCTGCAGCTCTGGTGGTGTGAGCAGGTGCAGCTATATTAAATTATTTCTTATTAAATTGATTCAGCAACTTGATGCTTGTAGTTTTTGTTCTGCTATGGTTCTGTGACAGAGACCTTTTAAAACAGGCAAAGTATTTATCTTTTCTTGTAGTTCCTTTCCCTGGTATTAAAATTGTAAAGATTTCTGTTTGCATGTAGCCCAGATTCTGACTGTGTTATTTATTTGGGTAAGATGTGAAACTTACAGCCTGTTCCAGTTAATCACATTGAGCTGTGTCATCGCTAGTGTAATTCCATTTACTCCGCTGACATCCGGATGAATGTGAACAATAGTTTTTGCTTTTGTTTTTAGGTTTAAGTGGTTTTAGGCTCTGGTGGTCGCTGTGGCACAAACTGGTGTGCTTCCCTTCCAGCCAGTGGAAGTATGCTGATTTATCTCTGCCTGAGGATCTGGCTCATTATTTTAAGGGTGCCAGTCTTCAGTGGGATGAAATGTGCCACGTGCTGCAGTTTTTCCCAGTATTAAGATACACTTTGACTGACCGTGAAAAACAACCTGATGCTGTGCTCACAGCAAATGTGGTAAAGAGTTCTCCTTCAGGCAGCTTTAATCCTATCTCTGCTGATTTGAGGTAGAATGGTTATTAATTTTTTTACTTCTCCTGGGTGCTTCCCATGCTCGTGTAATTGCCATTACTGCTCAGCTGCTGTTAGCTTAGCATCAGAAGTAGACAGAAATGCTTGCCTCCGAAGTTCCATGTCTTTAATGCTTTTGGGGGTTGTTTGTTTGTTTGTTTTGTAGGTTTATATCCTCTAAGACTCCAGGCCTAGGCTTGGAGACCCCAGCCATCACCATTGAGCCCAGCAGCTGGAGCGGCAGCGAGAGTCCTGCCGAAGATATTGAAAGAATGAGTGATTCTGCAGATAAACCTATTGACAATGATGCAGAAGGTGTCTGGAGCCCTGACATTGAACAGAGCTTTCAGGAGGCTCTAGCTATCTATCCACCATGTGGGAGGAGGAAAATCATCTTATCAGATGAAGGCAAAATGTATGGTAAGTGGTACTCATTTAGCCTTTGAAAATAATTGTTCCAGTGAGAACTGTAAAGCTCAGTTTGTTTTTATACAAAATCCCTGGCTCTGATTTGGTATTTTTGGAGTAAATCTTGAAGGAAATTTGTGAAGTTGAGGGAGCTTAGCTGGGCTGGTGTGTTGTTCAGGACTGTCCACACCAGTCACTTCACCATGCTCACTAGGAAGCAATATTGGTGTAGAATTGGGTCTTTAGTGAATGCAATGCTGTGGCTGAATGGGAATGTTTAAAAGAAGCTTTTAAAGGTGTCACTCCTTGAGCATTAGAAAAAATAAGCATTTTTCTTTATTTTTCAATAATGGTGAAGAAAGGGAAACGGGGAAACACAGTCTGCATGATCATGTGGCAAAAGAGGCAACATTAAACTGCGAAGTGGTGAAGTTGTTCTTGTGTTGAGAAGCCTCTTGATGAACGAGGCAAGTTAGGGGTGCTTTGTGCCTTTCTTCTTTTTTTTCCCTTCCCCTTCCCTCTGTGCAAACTGCTATAAATCAGATGACGTGCTGACAGCATTCCATAAATACAGGCTGCGCGGAGGGATACTGACATCTGCACGCACTAGCTCCCCAGCTTTTGCCCGAGCTCTCTCACTCCTTTTCGGAACTTCTCTTTGTGGGCAGTGAACCCCATGCTCTGGCTCCTCTTTCCGGGGGGGGGGGGCAGTGGCCTTGTCCCTACCTGTCTGGGCACTCCGAGGCAGAGGGGGCCAGGGGTGCACAGCTCCGAGCAGATGGTGCTGCAGCTGCCGCCAGCTGTGCCCCTGTGCCCCGCCGAGGTCATGGCAACGGGGACACTGCTGCTGCGGCTGTGC
>NW_009929598.1:0-28699 GCF_000696875.1 Nestor notabilis | reverse complement strand
CGCAGCTGCCGAGTGACCCTGGCCATGGCCACGCCAACCGGCGTGTCTGCAACAAGAGAGTTATGATGAAGCATCTCAGCTGCCCCTGGCAGAAAGTTGCCGGGCCCCGGCTTCCTGCCTGGTGTTTGCTTGTATTTTTTCCCCTCTTATCTCTCCCCACCCCTCCCCTCCTCTCCCTGCACAGGGGAATATAACTTCTCTTGTCCTCTCCTTCTCGCCCGTTTCCGTCTGTTTTGATTGCATTCCGGTGTTGTTATTTTCCTTTGGAAAAGGGAGATGATTTGCTTAATTAGAAGGTTGTGCTCTTTCTAGGAGGACATAAGCATGTATATGCAAACAAGCCTATTGTGTATTTCTGCTCAAAAGCTCTACTTAGGCTTGAACAGCCTCATCAGCCAAAATAAGGGTGGCTGCATCTTTTAAAATCAGGATCCCTCCAACCACGGTAATCGCTCCTGAAATCTGATTTTTGGTGTTTTGAACCATCCTTTGTACCATTGCATAAATTAAATAAATTAACATATTTATCCATTCATTTTGACAATCACTGATTTAATTTAATGGTTGTCTAATCCTGAATGTTAACATTTGTTAAATTATATACGTATAAAACTATTTATACGTATCTAATTGCTGATTAATACTGCTAGTTGGTAATACGTAAGCATATATGCACCTCTTCTGTATTTATGCCCATCCTAAATCAAATATTGCTTATTTGCAATCAAAAAAGAGGCATGTGTGTTTGATGCTGAAAACTTGACTCAGAGCATTGCCCTGATTGGAAGAAAAAGATGTGTTACGGAGTGCAGGATACTGTAAGAGCAGAATTTACATCCTGACTTTGCAGTGGATGAACTCATGTTTTCATTCTTCAAGCTGAGTAACTGCTTTGTAGTGTCTGAGGATTTATTGAAACCATGCTAGGTTTCTGAGGACATTCTAATAGAGTCTTATGGCTCTGAGAGCATAATTGTTCTCCAAGGACTTTGAAATCAAAACAGTGTAAGTGTTTTAGATTCTGTGTGGCATAATGAAAATAATTTAATGCCTTTTAGTGGCATACCAAGTTTATTTCACTTACAAGAGAGACATTGCAGTATCTCTAAGTTTCCATAGTGTTGGCGATATTGTAATGTGTCAGTAATTCATGAACCATGTAAGACAAAAGGTCAAGAGAGCACCGTTTCATTTTCTCACTGAAATTACCTTTAGATACAGGCAGTAGAACAAATATGATCTTTACGAAGGCAAATATAATGATCACTCTGTGTGGATTAAGTTAAGCAATTGTAGTTTTTTTCTCTTTGGAGAGAGATTCGAGAACAGCAGAGATTTTACTTGAAGAAATATTTTAAATCTCTGCCTTTGGTTTAATGAGAGATTTGTGACATTCATGTAAGCAGAAGCCAGAGTTTCTTCACTTCTCTTTCTGGTGGCCTAAAACTGTCCTTAAAAGTGGTGTTTTTCAGAGGGATGTGTACAGGCTCCTGGTCGGTCAGCTTGGGGGGACCTGGAGAACTGCTCGAGCAGGATCAGGGGGCTTGAAATCTGGGAGTCATGCAGGCTGGGTAGCTGAGGGGGTGTCTGCCCATGGTGCCACCTGGGCGGCAGCAGTGTGGACCCCCTGGCAGAGCCACCCCAGTGGTACCGAGGGACATCTGTGACCTCTCTGAGCAGCCTGGATAGCTTCAGCTGTTCCTCTACAGCTGTGATTTTGGGGGAGGAGGGGAAGGCATTTTCCTCTCCTCTTGCCTTCCCAAAGCAGTAACTTAGGGCACCAGAGGACTGTGAGAACAAAAGACTTTCAATCCTACCCCACAGAAAAGGGTTGCAGGGCCTTGTGACTGGGGAGGGGGAAGGGGATGTCTTGACTTTTTTGGCCCTGGGGCGTCCTTGGGCAGTAAGGGCAATGTCGTGACCTGTGCGAGACCAGGAGCATTTCAGGCTGCTGCCGCCACCAGTACCGGGCCATGGCTCCTTGAAGAAACCCGCAGAAAACAAGACAAAAACTTAATGCAACTCTTGTTTTTAAATTTATAGGTAATGATTGGGCAAGAAGCAAAGATGCTTGTTTTGGCTCAGAGGGGCAAATTCCAGGAAATACAGTTTGGAATTTTTTGAGAGAAAGGGAGTACGCTGTAAGGCCAAGGGATCAGTGATAAGCTTTCTCCAGGAGAGGACTCTCCATCACTCCTTCTCCCCCTTCCTGTGTGTGTGTGTGCTTGTGTGGTTCTGATGGTCTTACAGTTTTGGTTTTACTCCTAGTACAGTATTGGCTAGCAATAAATAAAATAAGATGAGGAGGGAATAAATATGAAAGCTTGAAAGAGGATAGAGGAATACAGCTATAAATTGATGTTCACTCTTTGTGGAAGCTCACACTCTTGTTTGTAGCGCAGGGAGGAAAGAACTCTTAGACCCATGTTCATTTGTCTTGCAAGGTATTTGTAAGAGTTATTTTCATCTGTACCTCTTCAAAAGAAGTATTGATAAAAATATAAATATCCTCCCAAAGTGGGACACCCTACAATTTGCCTCCCCTCTGACATCAGTTCCAATGAATTTCTGTCTTCTTGTTTACCCAGCACATAGTAAAACTCTAGCCCGTTAGAGGGCATTGGCTGTCCTGTATTTGTACTTTGTTCAGTTGTTGGTCTTCTACTGCTGACAGTTTAGTTACTTGTAGCAATTCCTGTGAACTCACTTATTGGCAGGATATTTGTCCGTGCTTGTCTTTGCTCCTGGGAGAGTGTTTTGGAAAAGATTACAAGAATGAAAGCTGCTGTGAAACGCAGCCCTACTTTTATCCCTGGTGTAACACTGAAGTCACTGGAGTTACCACGGGAATGGATTTGGCCCTGTGTACATGTTTTCATCCTTTTTCTTTTTCCTCTTTTTAAATTTAGCCATAGCAAGACACAGCTTTAGTGCAGCTCTGGAGAGAATGTCACAGTAATGCCTGTAGACATGCTGCTATCAGTGTTACTAACTTAGCCTAAAGGTAGCAAAGGTAGCTTTTGCCTTTAAGGCAAGGAAATAGTTTGATTTTAATTTTTGAGACCTGTAAACAGCTCTTCAATTATGAATGAAATTAGTCACTGTGATTTGCATTGGAGGTATTCATTGCTGCAACCAAACGACTTAAGAGTATATTAATGATTATGTATAAAGGAAGTTTTTTAGAGTGTTTAGTTGTTTTACAGAGAAGAATGAGCACTAATTAATGTGAGAAGGTGCATAGCAGCCTTTCAAAACTGTTGTATATGTTTATTAGGTCATGCATAAAATCTCTTGGCCTGCATTGCCATGACAATAAAGGGAAAATGATACTTTCATTAAAATTTCTGCTCAGATGATAGAATTTTTGCCTGATGAGTAATAATAGTCTTCATTTCCAAAACACTTTGAACAAATTGAATGTTAAAATTGAGCTTTGAAGTAGTACATTTGCAGAGAAATCCTATTCTGTAGGCTTGTGTGATTCTGCAGCTATTATCGGGTGTCTTTCTGAGTTTCTGTGAGGAAAGTGCAAGGTAACTAGCTTTATAAACAATACAGGAACATGTTACAAATTATTTTTACTATTGCTTTTAATTTTAAAAGTTCCACGCAAGTTACTGCCTCTATAAAGACATCACTACCTTATAAAGTTTCCACAGTATTAAATATATTTGAATGTGAATAAGGTATTTGGAGTGATGAAATACCAGATGTGAAGTATCAGGTTGCATGTTTATTCATCTGTTATTGTAATCATTGTGCAAAGATACACTGTAGTTTTTTGGGGTTTTTTTTTTTTCCTTTTTTCTTTTTGGTCTCACAGCAACATACACAAAATGCACTGGAGATAGGACTCCTATTATGAAAGTTAGTATTTGGGTTTCTTAGACTGTAAACAAATCTGTCTGGAAACATTCTTGCAATCCTGTGATTGCTCACTGTATTGCATCACGGCACAGCACATGCATGAAGGCAGGCTGCAAGGCTGTGCTGAGCAATCAGTTGAAAGTGAAGAAAATAAAGGTCCAAAGATACAGCATCTGTTTTGAAGGAGTTACTACTTAAATTACTCAAATCATGAACAAATATGCCTATAAAACATTTCTGCAGTCTGGTGATGTTCTTGCTACATCAGTGTGCTGTCCTTACAAGAAGGCAATCTGGTTTTGTGAGATGAGCAATAGACTCTGCTGTCACTAGAAATCAAGGGCATTGGGCTTATTTGTTTTCGAGGATTTCTCAAATGTGGGGGAACAGGGTTTAATCTTTCTGTTTGGGCTTTCAAGAGTAAAACATCAATGTTTTGGGGTAAAGTGGCAAAGTCTTCAGGAAATAGAGAATTCCCTCCCCTTCCACCCCCCCAGCCCCTGCCATAAGCTGCCATCCTCAAGAGAAAATCTATGTGGGACTGTAAGAGTTGAGCATGATAAGGGTATCTGCTCCTACCGGGAGAGCAGGCTGTGGGAGGCACCACATCTGGACGTGTGAGTAATGTTGTGCGAGGTCATACATGACACAGTGATCAAGTACTCCATTTGGCTGTGTTGGGTCAGGAGAATGATGCATTCCAAAGGAAATGGGAAGTTATATGTGAAAATTTTGCTGAAAAGTTGTTCATCAAAGAGACCAGGACACCCATTGCAAGTGCTTTTTAGCACTTTGGGGTTTGTCCTCTCTCTACTCAGTATGTTCTTTTCAGTCATCCATATAAAGAAGAACTCACAGAAAGTTGTTAATTGCCTGTTTGTGGGAAACAATGTCAAGTAAACTTTGGCTGCTGCCCAAGTCTCCCAGCATTTAGTAGGTACCCTTGTATGGAGGAGTTACTAGCAACATTACAGTTACTAGCAGCTTCACTTCTTGTCTGGAACAAACTGGAAGCTACATGGGCAGGTTCTGATCAGGCATTTGCTGCTGAAGAGTAATTTAATGGCTAGTCCTATTCAAATGGCTATACTTAACAGAGTAAGAGGATGTTATTCCTTTATGACATTGTTCTTCTAGCAAAACCCTTCTTTAGGAATGGCGCATGTTAACATGAGAGCACTGAAGTGATGCAACCTCACTAGAACATCCAGGATACGTTTCAGTGATTGTCTGCTATGATTTATATTAGCTTATTTGTCCTCCAGCACTGATTTCATAAGATGAGCTTGTGATCCTGTAATTGCAGAAGGCATAGTCTTGCAGCCTTAAGAAACAGAGTTTTGCACTAGGAGGTAGTTAAAACAGCCTTGATCAGGCTGATGTAGCGTTAACTGGTTGTGCAGTACTGACAGATGAAGATAACTGAAAATCCTGCATTTAGATAGCATAAAAGAAAATTTACTTGTTTATTTGATCTCATTCCTTGCAGAACTGGGATTCCTCCTACAAGCATGTTAGGGTGAACACCTTTTAGTTCAGACAATGTGGGAACAAGATGAGTTTGGCAAGTAAGGCCTACATGCTCTTGGGGGTCACATTTGGATTCTTCTTCATGACACCAGTATAAGACTATGGTGGAAGTGTCTTCTTTCTTAGCAGCTGAACTATCTTACACCATAGCAGCAGCCCACTGACCCGCATCCCCAGTAAAGTGTTTATGTGTGGATGTGGAAGGTGAGTTATGTTAGGTACCCCTGTTCTGGGCATACTTATGGAAGCAGAAGACTTAAGAAAACATAGAGACTGTTGTTCTTATAAAGAGAGAGAGACTTGGACAGTGCAGAGAGCATCTGACATGACCAGTAACAGAAAAAAATGGATCCAAAAGTTGACCCCTTAACTACCAGCTGCACCACTAACCATCACCGCCTTCAGCACCCTCACTATGGCTCTCATCAGCATCCAAGAGCTGCTGGAATCAGAGACTCCTAGCCTGCTGTTCAAGCCAGGCAGAGCTGGGGCCAGTGAGAAGAGTGGTGAAAGCCAGGCATCTGAACCACGCTGGGAGGGAAACTTCATCCTAATGTTCCCCTTCTCCCCTAGTGGATTTGCTTAGGGTGGGAATGATCATAAGTAACACTGCAGGAAACAAGGAGCAGTGGCAGCACAAAAAACTTTTTACACCATCTTTGGTTTTCTGGAGGCATGCAATCTCCTGAGAAGTAGGCTTATATTCCACCCCACAACTCACAGGAGTGAGCCCGGGCTAACTGTTGAAGAGTAAGTGCTGTGGTGGTTGTGACATAAGTCTTGCACAATTCCCTGAGGGCTGTGCTATTCAAAACTAATATGTATCTTAACTGTGTCTTACAGGGATTTCCTCACAGATGGATGCAGGATTTTTTTCTTTGTGATGCCCTTGAGAAGTTGTAGTCATACCGTTGTATGAGTATTTTCCTATCCTACAAACTATTTAATGTGGGACACTTGGTTTGGAACATCAGAGGGAAACGCTTCAGAGTCTGAGCTTCCAGATGATTTTAGTCTGACTGTATAGGACACTAATGGATTAAGAGTTTACAGATTTTCAGTAGAAATAATGGTTTAGCTAATACAAAAAGGCTTCTCTGAAGCTTTTCTGTTTTTTTTTCTAGGTCAATACTAAAATTTTTACATTGGATGATTAAAGGACATGTTTTTGTAAGCAAAAATACTAAGAATTGGGGAAGGAGAAGAGATATGACTATAACATGCTAATTCCATCTCATGAATGCCCTTTTAAACACAGGGAAGTAGCATGGCTTGTTAGACCTATTGTAAAAGGGGCTACAACGCATCCCAAATTCACGAGGAAGTGGAAACCCTGAGAAAGCATTGCACACCATGGGAGTTGCTGGGATGTCAGTCAAACACCATTACAATTTCACCTACAGAGGACTCAAATAAGCACTGTCAATAGAAAGTGTGGTTTTCAGCCTCTTGGATTCAGTATGAGTCTTAACCTTAGACTAGCAGGAACCCTACTGTCTTAGACACTGAGAAAAAGAAAATGTTAACCCAAAGGGTTCCAAGTCTAGGTGCTCAGGGACAGCAGGCTTACTGTTGTTTATGGATGTTGTTCACAGCTGTAGATAAATAGTAAAATAATTTTCCATAAAGTAGTCTTTGAATTAACAGGTGCCTTCTTGTGATCTGGTAACTTTAGCATTGAATTCTTTGAACAAGAAATGCATTTTAATTTGTTTAGCTCTTTCTTGGATACACGGTCAGCAATAAACCTTTTAGGACAATTACTGGTGAAATAAGTGCTTAGTAAAATCTAAACACATATATGCAGGCACATACATGTACAAATGTGTGTGCGTGAATAAAATGTGTTCCCTTCCAGCCAATTAAAATGTTTTTTAGGAGACCTCAACAAGGAGGTCTACACACACCAAATTGGCTGCCTCTTAGCTGGTAGCTCTTTTTTGCTTTAACGAGTGAATACAATGTACTGTGAGAGCTATCTGCAAAGAAATATTATTATTTGTATTTATAGTAGTTATTAGATAGGTATGCAGGCATATATTGTCTGTTACATATTTAGACTGCATGGTGTATATTTAGCTAGAGGAGGTTTAATCACCAGAGGCTGTGAAAGTGCTGAGGAGAATTACAGTAAGGGCTAGCATATGGAGGAGCCACCCGCAGAACTTTCCATTCTGCAAGGCAGTGAAAGAAGACTACTGGAGCTGTATAGCCAGAGGAGTGTCATTAACAGGTGGGACAGTCTAGAAAACCCTTTGGCTTGGCCTGGCCTGGCCATCCCGAAGGCTGTTCATCTCTCAGTTCGTGTTTGGTAGCAGTTGTCCCACTGACCTCTGCAAGAGTGACACACACAGAGCTGGTGGGGATGGCGTGGACTCTGGCATGACAGGTCATGCAAAATAACGGAAAAGATGCATTCAAATGGAAATACTGAGCGAAGATAAAAATGAGGTAAAATAGCCATAAAAATGCACTTCAATTGAGATTATGAGACAGGAAGTTTTAAAAGCTGCCTTTACTCCAGTGAAGAAGTCTAGAGAAATTAAATAACTTGTCCGATGCCATCAAGAGTTTTGTATCAGAGCTGGGAATTGAGCCCCCTTCCCTCCAGTGCCGTCTACATTTTAATGCTGAAGGGGCCCCTTTTGCAGTTTAACCAGTGACCCTTGGGGAGCTTAGGGCTACGGTGGCAAAACCATGCTTCCTGCTCCACATCCTGTGTGCTGGGAGAGCAGGCCACTTCTTCCAAGGAGTTCAATCTCTGCATGTCACCGCAGGATGCCTTGCACTTCTAATAAGGGGGTTGGCTAAATGCCATTTTATTATTATTAGACATTTGTTTAATATAGTAGTTCCTTGAAACAAGAAAAGGTCTTTGAGGTACAATATACTGTGTACAAATAATGGATAGCTATAAAGAGTCTAACATTTCTATGGAGAAGAGAGAAAGTGGATGGGGAAGTGAGGCAATATTTAGTCCCATGTTGATGCTCCATGAGAAGCTGTGGTCTTTCCACAGAGTAATATAGATGCTGGTGAAAATAAGATGATTTAATTTGTTCATAACATCATTATTCAAGGAACAAAAAAAGTATGTAGTCTTACCCGAAGACGTAATCTAAGAGGTCTTTACTCTGTGCCAAGCTAAAATTCTGCTATTTAATTACCGATTTAGAAAATATCTTGAGCTCAATTTCCTCCTCTGTTACACTTATAAATCTAATGGAGTTGTTTAAGATTTATGGCAGTGTAACTGAAAGCAGAATTAGGTCCCTTACGTTTAAAACTTAGTTTGCCACATAAGTAATAATTTCTATTTTCTAGGCAAGAGTTTAAGAATCTTGCAGACCTCTGTTTCTGGAAAAGAAATATGAACTACAGTAGTGTGGGTGAGTGATTAATACTGGAGGGGATGTCTAGGGGCAATCTGAATTGGCTGGTGTGGAAAATCCATGTGCAATTCAGATTTAGGATCTGCTTGCAGATGTCTCATAATTTAAAATGTCAAAAAAACCCCAAACCTTAGGCCTTCATGTAGTAAATTAGTATACTGCTTGCTCAGTGTGCAACAAGCTTTGCTGAAGTAATACCCTCATATGAGGTGTGAACTCATCCCATTCCTCTTAGTAAGGACTTAACTTCAAAATTGATTGTGACCTTTTAAATCCTAACAGTATCTAAATTGTTTAAAAAAAAACCCCAAAAATCCTGTTTTGTTTTTATTTAAATCATATATTTCATGACTTTAAAGGGGGACATGTTGCCTTATTTAGCCAGACCTAAAGAGGTCTTGCGTTAGCACAGATGCATTTTATCTCTAATGGAAGGGGCTTTCTGTTATGCAACTGGTTCTTTATTGGTTTTTTAGCTTTCACTTAGGAAAAGAGGTCAACTTTTGAAGTCTTGGGCTGAATGTGAGTTAGGATCTGCCCATACACCAAACAGGGGTGCCTGTGCAGCTCTCCTCCACTGGCGAGGCTCATCAGGTCTTGGTGAGTGCCTTGCCCTTGGGTTTGCAGGGGCTGCTGTGCGCATGGGTAGTTTCCCCAGTAATACACAGGGACCCCACAAGCTGGAACAGTGCTGCTCTGGGATTTATGTCACTTCTGACAAGTTCGGGTTGTTTTTTTTCCTAGAGTACTGTAGGCCAACAGTGCATTATAGAAATAGTTAAGAATCATAATATATAGCTATCCCCAAATAAAAGCCCTTTAAAATAATATAATTCAATGTCTGTTCAGAATAGACCATTTTAATGTAAAGACAGTATTTAGGTCCAAGGTATATTTCTAAGAACTTTGTTTAGGAAGGAATTGAAGAATTAATTATTCTAAGTTTTCCAAGCATTGCAAGCTAATAATTTTTAAGATGCAAGAGAGAGTAACAATTAGGTACATTGTACTGTCTTAGAAGTGATTTTTCAATGGCTTTTCTATTAGCTGTGTGTGATGGGTTGACCCTGGCTGGAGGCCAGGTGCCCACCAAGGCTGTTCTATCACTCTCTTTCCTCAGCTGGACAGGGGAGAGAAAATATAATGAAGGACTTGTGGGTTGAGATAAGGACAGGGAGAGATCATTCATCAATTACCATCATGGGTAAAACAGACTTGACTTGGGGGAATTAGTTTGATGTATTACCAATGAAGTTGGAGTGGGATAATGAGAAATAAAACCAACTCTTACGTACCTTCCCTCCACCCTTCCCTTCTTTCCAGGCTTAACTTGACTCCCTATTTCTCTACCTCCTCCCCATCAGCAGTACAGGGGGATGGGGAATGGTGGTTGCAGTTCATCACACATTCTCTGCTGCTCCTTCCTCCTCACGCTCTTCTTCTGCTCCAGCATGGGGTCCTTCCCACAGGAGACAGTCCTCCACAAACTTCTCCAACATAAGTCCTTCCCACAGGCTGCAGTTCTTCATGAACTGCTCCAGTGTGGGTCCCTTCGATGGGGTGCAGTTCTTCAGGAACAGACTGCTCCAGCGTGGGTCCCCTGCAGGGCCACAAGTCCTGCCAGCAAACCTGCTCTAGTATGGGCACCTCTATCCATGGGGCCACATGTCCTTCCAGGAGTTTCCCATAGGGTCACAGCCTCCTTTGGGCATCCCCCTGTGTGGGCTCCTCTGTGGGCTGCAGGTGGATATCTGCTCCACTGTGGGGCTGCAAAGGCACAGCCGACCTCACCATAGTCTCTGATCTGGCACCTGAAGTACCTCCTGTCCTCTTTCTGCACTGACCTCAGTGTCTGCAGAGCTGTTTCATGTTCTCACTCCTCTCCCTCGCACAGTAACTTCTTCACCCTTTGTAACTGTGTTATCCCAGAGGTGCTACCACTGTTGCTGATGGGCTCAGCTTTGGCCTGCGGGGGGTCCACCTTGGGGCGGGCTGGCGTTGGCGCTCTCTGACACAGAAGCTACCTCTGTAGCCCCAGCACCACCAAAACCTTGCCATGTGAACTCCGTGCACTGAAAGCAGTGACTGAACGAGCACAGAACATTTTGATGTTTAATACATTGATTCATGATACCTGTGACTTCTAAGTGTGGATTTTCTTTGTTTTTAAAATACTGTCAGATCATTAATTACCTAAAAATTTGTATAAATTTATGTCTATATCTATATATAAGTATAGATATAGATATAAAAACATTTAAAAATTTAAAGGAATAAACCACCCAGATGTCATTTCTTGAGGTATTTTGCAACCTAGGCAAAGGCTCAGGTATTCCAGATATGATAGATGTGCAGATTGCATAAGACGTTATGCATTGCTCACTCTAAGATACAGAGTCCTGTCTGCCCTTAAACCCTTTGTTCTCTTGGCTGAATGCAGTTAATTAGCAACCGTCTCCATAGCAACTGCCTCGTAGTCCAAAAACATTGTCTCGTTTTTGCAGTTTAGCTTATCACACTGTTTACCTGAAGGGCTTTTCACTGCGTTGAGTCTCATTTGAGTTGGCTACATGCCTGCTCACGGAAGTGAATTGTCAAGATAGAAAAACACCATGGCAGCAAGATGCTGAACAGGGCCCTGTGTGTGAAAGCAAAAACATTCAAAAAGTTCTGTGGAAACAAAAGTTGAAGTTTGCAGTGATTTACATCCAGTTTTATAGCATGTGACTTGCCAGGAATACCGTGCATTTTAAAATACTGCTTTACTTCTGGGCCCTTTTTTACAGCATCTTGCAGCCTAACCCCATGCGGTGTTCCCTTGCCTGTAAGACACTTTCAAGCCCATAAGCCTTGCAGGCACAGACCTTCCTCCAGGTCCATGAGGCAACTTGCCTTCCTCCAAAGCTGGGTTGTTTCAGGCATCTCCAGCTTGTTTGTTAAGAGGATATTGCTGTACACTCATTAGCCGAGTTGAACATTGAACTATTTGTTTTCCTTTACATTAGCATCATTTTAAGGGAAATCTGTGAGTGTTGGTTCCGTATGATGAATTAATTGGGAAAGGAAGGAGAAGAGCTATTGTGGTCATATAATCAAAGTATGCTGGAGATTTAGGCTTATTTATATTAGCCATTAAAGTGGTGTTAAAATATCTGCCACGTACTCACATGACTCAGTTACAATGGGCATGGATTTGTACTAATACGACTATGTCAGTGTAGGATGACATGTTTAAATCACGTTTGAAGCTTACACAGAGGTGTGTCCACATATGCACACACCTTTATAGAGGCTTGCTTTAAGATGTGTCACTGAAATCACAGTGAAATCCTTACCATTGTCTTGAGCTGACATTTATGTCTGGCCTGAAACCAGGGTGCTCCTGGCATGAAAGGCTATGTGAGAAGTAACGTTTTCTTGCTTGCTGGACATTTTGCTTGGTTTGTTGGAGTTTTGTTTTGTTTTATTTTTTATTAGGAGGCAGTAAAATGGATGAGAGGCTTATTTAGAGTGGAGTAATTCCTAGTTTATCCTAGGCAGACTAGAAGCCTGACTAGAGCTAGTTGTTCAGCCATGCTGGTATGCCCTGGCCTCTCTTCCCTTTTCCAGTGACAGTTTTGGCTGGCAAAGGTAATTCTCCTTTTTAGCCCCAAATGGCATGTGGGGCTGCTGCATCTTGATAAAAAGGATTCATTCAATATATGATGTGTTTGAAACAGTCTTCCCATAGATTTACGAAGGTGTTTTGGGCTATTTCAGGATAAAAAGCAGGATGTGTGCAAACCTTGCCAGTACAGCTTTCCTACAGAGCTTCTGGTTGATAGAGGGTTATTCTCTGTTCATGTTAATGTCTTGCTCATACTATTCCTCATTCACTATCATTATTAGTAGTATTTGAATTATAGCAGTGCTGAACGTCTGTAGGCAGGATAAAGGCTCCATTATAGTAGGTCTTATGCACGCAAGATGAGGCAATCTCTGCTCTGGCTGTTTACAGTCTGTTTTAAGACCAGTAGCGTAAGTGGGTTTATCGTATGAATAGCAGAGAGGGAAAGAAGATGCTACGAATGATAGGAAATCCATGGTTACATGGAACAACTGTTCATTTAGGTCTCTCGCAGACATTCAATGTTTGTTATGTTTGTAACTGTAGAGTGGAAGGTAAACGAAATGCTTTTCTTTTTCCTAGGGGGCAGTTGCTGCTATCCACCTTCACAGCCAGCATCATGGTTATAGGGTGCTGTGAGAGAACTGGAGGGCTCTGGGTGGGAAGAGGCAGTGAGCAGAACAGCTTGAGGAGGCGCCGGACCAAAGGATAGGCAGGGTTGTAACACAAGGACTGCTGAATAGAGTGATAAATAGTCTCACCCTTCACTCTATCATGGGGCATTACGCAGGCTTGTTTCCCATGCTATCCAATTTAGTGACTGACTGAAACAACACATGCTTGAAGGCAGTTCCCCAGGAATTCCAAGTGTGTAAGATTCTTTGCTCGCACTCACTGATCTTACACAAACTCACTTCGGAGGAAAACCACAAAAATGTCCAGACTGTCAGCATATTGTCCAATTTTTAAAAAAAGGTTTTTAGCACTGTCAGCACCTTTGAATCTATAGCTCAGTTCTCCTGAAACCAGACTTGCTTGTTACCTGTAGGGGTCCAGAAATGGAAAACTCTAATGGCCTGAAAATGCCTGTTAGAACTTGATGTTATTTAATTAGCTTAAAGTAGAGCTTGGCAGATGGCAAAGGACCTACCTGTTTAAAATTATGGGCCACGTCCTCAGTCTGTATAAACTGGCAGAGCTCCACTGAAATAGATGTTCAGCCTCTGACAATTAGCGGGCTAGAGGAAAACTTGTGAAAACAGGAAAAACCATTTTTAGGCCACATAAAGTATCAGTAGAGTTCAGGTGCAGAAATGGTTTTTAACAATTTTTAAAGACTGATCCGTTTCCAAAGTAACTGTATCCTTTACAGTCTTGTTTTTGTTGATGGACAATTCGGAGAAAGAATTCGTCTCGCTTTCCCAGAGCTGCATTAAGTCTGCAGAGCTTGCAGCAGTGAAACGTACTGGATGCTGGTTTTTGCAAGTCATTCACTTATGAAAGTAAGACATCAATAATTCATTCTAGTAAAGTCAGTCTCTAAAGCTGTGTAAATTCACCTATTATTTGATAACATTAACCAACCTCAACTAAGTTTTTTATAAAGAGAGAGAGCTTTGATTGAAAGTTGTGACCTCACCTCAATCTTTTCCAGGGAAAATTCTTGCTCGGATGAAAGCTCCCATATGTTTAAAAGCTGTTGCATTCTTACATTTTAATGTTTCCCATTAATTGTTTGGGGGTTTTTTATTTTTAACTGCAAACATGAGAACAAAGCCTGAACAACAAAGCTGACTGCTCACTTATCCCAGTGCATGGTATCAACCTGACAGACTCATTAATCTATAAAAATATCATGTTGGAATTGGAAGTGAATTGAACTTGCTGAAAGCAATGCAGTGTTTACAATCTGTTTTCAGACTGGCTCTTTTCTACCTGTTCATTCTTCTTTCAATTAAACCATCTATGTGATTTAAGGAGGTACTCTAGGTTAACCCCATACCACGCTGAAGTACAGTGGTGTGGTAATGCTTCAGAGTTCACTGGCTCTAAGCTGCAGATTAACTGCAGAAATAAAAGCAGTTGCAAGTAAAGCTAACTTTAAATACAGCCCTAAGAGGGATTTGAGATATTGTTTCAGGTTGCTAAACTTGGGCTATGCAACAGTTGGGAAGTCACATTTCTAGGCTGGGCAGTGAGCTATGCATGGGCAGCCTGTCTCCACTCCCACCCACTGGGGAATGGGCTGATTTAGCCAGTAGGTGTAGGAGGAGAAAGTGGGAGAGAAATGGTGCCTGGTGACGTGGGACATCCAGCCATCACGGTGTGTGTGCAGCCAGGCCAGGCTGCTCTCTGGGTGGATGGAGCTGGGCGGCTGCCTTTTAAATGTTTCATATAGATTTGTGATTTATTATTCCATATAATCACATGACACTTTGTGAATTCTTCACGTTCCATAGATCAGTCATATGATTTACTACCTGTTATGATTTATGCTATTTATGATGCCATCACCTGTAGCTGCCAGGAGCCCTGGTCCCACCAGGGGTACCTAGGCACCCCATGCCAGTGGCTGAGGCGAGGCGCTTCCTCCCCAGTTCCTAGCAGGAACAGGGGCTTGCTGTGTTGCCACAGTGAATCATGTCCCAGCCATTCCTGCAATTGCTGCCCCCTTGCCCCTCATGGACCACGTCTGCCCTTGGAAAATTATTTTCTCAGCAGGAGACATGCACAAGACATGCTGTGGCCACTCTGCTCGTCAGGAGAGGGTGGCAAGTGTCCTAACTCCTGGGTTGGAGTGGGTGGCTGGGGGTGGGAGCTTTCCGGCCTGCACTGGTGTTTGACTCCAGGATAGCCAAGTAAGGGGCCCTTCTCGTGCAGGACGGAGGGGGAAAGATAGGACACCCCTCTCCCCTCACCTGCTAGTGTCAGAAGTCTTCCTGAGCAGAGTCTGCCCCCATGCCTCTAGAGGGCCAAGTTGACCCAGGTTTCTTCTGTCTTTCCCATCAAGGAAGATTCATATATGCTCTATTAATAAATTACAAACTTCAGTAACGACTTGAGAGGACTGTTTAGTGGCTGTAGGGCTCTGCTAATTATGAAACCATCCATTAAAAATAATGTATTTTGCTTATGTACCCTATGAATTAGGGAAGGTTTGATGAGAGTCTAAGAGTTGGCATGTGTGCAAGCTAGGAGACAGGCACATGGTGTTTTTCTGGTAAGAGTAACATGACAAGTTGGCCTATAGTATGCCTGTTATTGAAACATATAAATTACCTGAAAATTCATGGTTAAATGAGTAGACTTGCAATGCTCTGTGTAATTCCAGGTCTCATTATTTTTGCAGCACTAGACTTCATAACATGCAGTGCAAAATACGATTGTCAAATTGCTTGTGAGAATTGGAAGTTGTACTGGACAATCGAATGAATTGATGGGCTGGCTACCACAGGCAAAACTTGATTTCTAAGCTTGTGTAGATTAAACTATAAAAGATAACCTAAGGTCACAGATATAAAGCCTAACAAGAGCTTTCTTTGAAGAAAATTGTCTTGCAGGTTGTTAAGAAGAATGATGCTAAAATACAGAACAAAATTCTCTGGACAAAAATGTGATAGCAGGTTACACAGAAAAACCCACAGTCACCCATGCAGCTCCAGTGGAGTTTCCTCAGCACAGATGAGGTGAGATTGGCCTGATCTCATGTGGGAAATTGCATCATGAAAAATCTGGCCCATAGCCACTGCAGTCAGGAGAGTGCCGACAAGGGTTTTTTGCACTTATTCTTACTGTTGCGTTTTGGGATGTTACAGGCCAAGCTTTCACATTGCACTGAAATCTGGCAGGGTGCTTATTTTACTTCACATATTGCATATAAGTAAAAGACCACTCTCAGCCATAACTGTGTGCCCATGGAAGATTAAACTGAGAGCATAGGTTATTTTTAATGGCATTTCCTCCAAACCAGGGATGTGAATATGAGGGTGCTGTATGCATGAGAAACCCTGCACAGTTTTCTCCGTGATACTGTTGTCTGGGAAGCTGCTGCTCTGCCAGAGGTCCCTTTAAGTGGCAGGGACTGATCACCCGTGGCATGCACGGCTTAGTCAGAATACCCCTGGTGAACACATGCAACATTGGTAACTTGTTGAAAATTGGTAACTTGTTGAAAATGAGGCTCAAACCAGCTTTTTGCCAAATGAATAATTGTTTAATATATGAGTAAAAAATTACGTTCAGAGCTGTGATACACTGCTTTAAATATAAAGCCATTATGCCTAATAAATTGGGAAGTGTGAGGATGTATGTGTTTCTGTCTATATGCACCTGACCGCTTTGTGTGTGTTTTAACATAATGGGTTTCATTAGGAGCAATTCTGGGAGAAACCAGCAAGGAAGAGGCGTGTGACTGGTGACTTTATTTTACAGCATTGCCCTCTTGATTCGTAATCTAAAATACCAAGACTGTGGTATGAGTCTGAAGTGCAGTAGTGTGGTGAGAAAAAAGCGCATCCCCAGGTGCGTGAGCGTGGTGAGCCCGGGGCAAGCAAGGCTGGTATCTGGGGGCAGAAATGAAAGCCCAGGGAGAAACACAGCTTTTATCTAGGTTTCCTGTACTGATGCTTCACTTAAAACGAAATGCAAGCCTGTATGTAGAAACAGAGTAAGGCTGTATATCATGTAGTGCAAGTCCAAATGAAACTTGTAATACTGGTACCAGTTTAAGTACTGAGTTCTCCACAGCATGGGCAGCTTCACAGATTTCTGAATCATCAGTGGGATTTTAGGCTTTGTGGTGGGTTTCTGAAAGGGTGTTCAAAGGAAAGACTTTGCTCCTTCAGAACAGCACTGTCCTCTTCAGCTTCCTAGCATACCAATGAAGGCAGGGAGGTCACCTCTTCCCGGGGCAGGACATCCACGCTGGGCAGCTTGGTACATCAGCTCCTGCAGCAAGGTAACACAAGTGCCTGCAGAAAGCCCTGTGATAGATAGTGGGTCACATCTCCTTCTTATAACCAGTAGGAGCAGTGAGGGCAAAGGTTTGCAGAGTTTGGATGGCAGGGCTTTAGCAGAAGCGGTCAGAGCAGGTTGAACAGGAATGGCTGCTTTGTCAGGTGTGGAACATAGGAACAAACTGAAAAAATCTGCTGTAGAAATAAAGAAATGGGCACCAGAGGAGGAAATTCCAGAAACTGAGGTGAATTTGGAGTTTGGCCATGTTTCTGTGTTCTAAGTGGAAGGCAGGGAATGAAGTGGCCATGCAAGAAACTTTTGGAGCTTAAGCAATGGAAATTTGGTGTTAGGATTGTTGAATTTGTGTTGGTACGAAACAGAGGGAAAGATGTCCATAACACACAAAGTTGCTAAGAAAAGAAATGTAAGTGTATTTGTAAGCAGTAGTGTCCTTCATATACAAAACCCTAAGATATAATCAGATATTTTGGTTTTTGCACTTTGACACTTTAAGTCACAATGAGTATTTGTGATAACAACCAGATTCAGACCCAAAAGGCAAAATATACAAAACTGATTGCTTAAATCTAGACCTATAAATCCATAAACAGGCAAGAGCTAAAAAGGACCTACCTTTCAGAGATGCTTGCACCAAGTTGATGTGCCACCACAGTAACCAGAGCTTTACAAAGAACTGCTACGTACAGAGTTGTAGCTGAGGACACTTTACATCCCAAAAGCAAGCCAGAAAACTTCCAAGCAACTAAGGCTAGACATGTTCTTGCATACTTTGCTGAAGTGCAGCCGGTCACAAGTAAACACTGTTGGTGAGCTCCTGGTTTCACTGTTTCACTGAAACCTGTGGACTTTGAAGGAGGTTTTGTGTCTGTGTTTGGTGTGTGCCTGAACGATAACACAACGTAGGTTGGTTTTTGTAGACGAGATTAGTGGAAACTCATCCATGTCTTCAGTGAGACATGAGCTTCTCTGATTCCTCCTGACCCCACTCAAATCAATGCAAAAACTACTCTGGACTTCTGAGCCCATAAGGGGTGGCCCTCGTAGCAAGCTTCTGAAAACTTACAGTAATACTCTTTACTCTTATTTCTATTAAGGTAACATGTAAGAAATGACAAGTAGAGTAGAAAGCTCGAGAGAGTTTACCATCTAAGCCTATCCAGCTGAATCATTTTTCAAATGGCAGCAGTGCAGCAGAGGCATCACAAGTCCAGAGTGCAACCCTTGTTCAGGCCAGACTCTCCTTTCACGGAAGCTGCAGGAGGACTGACGTGAACAAGGGAATTCTTGCTTGTCTTGGGAAAGGAAAGCAAGCAACTTTATTAGAGCCCAAGTGTTTGTTTTACAGATAATAGGTTTATATAATTACTTTGTTGCACAGGTGCTTTTTCTTTTTTTGCCCCAAATCCCTCAACTGTAGTTTCTATAATTATGACTGAAGTTCAGTCAAGTTACTTTTGAATAGCTGCTCCCAAAGAAAATAAGTCTATTGCTGCTAGTGATGTTGACGAGGTAAAGTGTTCTATCACTTCACACGTTTTTATTAAGCAGTGGGTTGAAAGGCAGCATAATTTGAAAGCCCTGTCATATCTTTGATAAATGCTTTCTAACATTGCTGTGTTTTGCCCAGTTATGACAGAACCCATTAGAATGACATATATTTCAGCTGTCATCAGTTTGGATCTGCATATGCTCCAGGAGAAAGAAATGTTTCCTCTTCTCCAGGAAAAGACCTGTACTGCAGGAGGGGAAGGCCCTTCACTATAGGTTTGGCTGGTGGGCCACACAGGACAGACCCCAACAGGATTTTTTTGCCTTGTTTTTGGATGTGGACTTTTTTGTTCTATAGCTGTGGCAGAAGTAGGAGGCAATTAGCCCAGCTGGCTCTGCCAATTGGACCTGCTGCAGTGTATTTATTCATTTATTTATTCGCTTTTTTATCTAGCACAGCAAGGTTCTGCTCTTGGATTTGAAATTGAGGGCACTACTCAATATAAATAATAATCAGATAGGTATGTACCAGGTTTCTTTATGCTAACATTCAGTTTAATGCAGCGTTTTTAAAGAATAATTTCCACAGCTGCTCTACCAAGGAGAATTTATGTACCAGGTTTCTTTTGGCAAACAGAGAAGCCGACTGAATTTAAATATAGGCATTATTTGAAAGTACAGTGCCAGCTGCAGGACCCTATGTTGCATCTACTATTACGTAAAAATTATAATGGTAGTTGAAAGGACGTTATTTTCTTCTCAAAATATTAATTTCAAAAATCCTAATAATATCTTTCTGTCACTTTTGGGGGAAGACAGACAGAAACCCCACTGTTTCCCCCTGCATAGCCAGTTTCTTATGGTAAAGAGCTTTTTACATAAGAAGAAATAAATTCAGATACGCTTGCAAATGAAACTAGCACAAGTTTAAAGTCTAAAACTAATTATTATCAGAAACTGGATTTAATAAATGAGAATGGTTGGTTAAAAAAGAAAATGGATATTGCCCCTTTAATTATAAGCACAAATTACAACGTAAAATGCCATCGTAACTAGAGTTGACAGTAAATTCAGCTCTGGATCAGACCTCACATCGCTTGAAGTAAACCAGAGATATTACTCTGACTAATTTTGTATTGTAATAATTATTTAATGCTCACAATGAAGCCTTGTCCTTAGGGTTTTATGCTCTAGCTCTTTCTTACCCACGCCTTGTAGTTATTAAGTACAGACAAAGCTGCCATTTTTTCAAATGGCATAATGTATATCAGTGTGTGTCAATGAAAAACATCAAAAATAGACATTTTCTGGTATAATGCATTAACTGTATGAACTCTGGAACAGCTTTTCCATGTTTGGAAGTTTTTTAAAGCAGTGCATCTGCCATAAATAGATCTCTTTAAGTCCCAGTGGCTGTCATTTCAAAATTCGATATAACTTAATTTTTAGAGAAGAAGAATTGCCCTGTTTGTGCTCTGTCATTTCAGTTATAATTCCAAGCTTGCTCTTCTCATATTCAGCACACTCATTTATTTCATCCTATTGACCAGCAAGCACTTTGGAACCATTGCCTTGTTTTTATTAAACTACTGAAAATGCATATATTTTGCATTTCAGTACAAAAGAGTTTGCTTGCTGCTGTGATGTTTGGTTTTAGACAGTTTTTACAAGTCTGTAATGATGGTCTTAATGCAGTATTGAAACTGAATTTTGGGGTGATTGGGGTGGTTTCTCATGTCAGCACTGCAGGATTAGACCTAAACACTGTGTATCTTGGTGATTATGTAACAGGAGTAAATAGCAAGATTGGTCAGAATACGTTTGTGAAAGTTCAGAAGTCGTAGTGCTCACATTAGACATTGATGGTACAGCAGTAGTGCTTTGCGCCCTACCTGGGAGCCTGAACATTTTACGGGCAAGGTAATTTTGGTGTGAATAACTTCATTTGAAGTCAAGGTGGGAATCTTTCCTTCCTAAGGGTGGGAGAAGCCATGTGGGAGTTATCTAGGAATAATGCAGGGAAAACTGTGTGTTCATGTGAAATAACGTCATGGGCTGTTTCTCGCCCTTGGGCGGTAAGTCCTTGCCCTTGGAGAAGAGCCAGATGCTCACGTTATGTAAATCAGCGTGATTTTCGCTGGCATGCATGGGTGCATGCTCTTTTACACCACATGAGGATGTGAGGTTTCTTTTTTTCCCTCAAGCTCCTTCTAGCTGTGTTTCTTGACATATACTGAGATATCATCTAAGCGCCGACACTGTCGAATATTGTATTGAGTATCAAAAGGCTGCTCCATCTCAGATGGCAACTGTGAGACTGAGCGAGAGTAGTGAGAAAGTGTCCTTAGGCTGTTGCAAACCCCGTGTGTGGATGCAATTTGTACATGCAGAACAAATACTTGTGACCTTTTCTGTACTACTTTCTTGTAATTATGAAAGTGATGTGAATTAGGAAGTTTAGCACTGTGTTTGGCCAATATTCAATAACTGAATTACAGATGATCAAGCAGAGGAAGCACTACTTTGAGAGAAATAATCTTCTTGCAAATGCATGTAGGGTAGCACTAATATGCAAAAAAACCCCAATATGTAGCCTGTCAGTGACATATTTGTTTTTGTAGCATTCATATTAAAACTAGCTCAGTAAACTGGGCTGAAAGAGGAAAATCTAGAGGTTCTTTGAAACCAGCAGTTGTGGGCACATGTATGTTGCATCTTTTCTTGAAGCCGACAAAAGAAATGCATCCATTGGCCTCTTCCCTGGGAGTTACGCATCTGCATGTTCTGCTTAAAATGTGTCTGTGTACTTATTTTTAGTATATTATTACCATGGAGGTGAGTTCTTAATTTTGACTATTCAATTTTCGCATCAGATTAGCTATCGTTAGCTAATTATGAGGGCCCTGTGCTACTTTTCTGCCCAAGAAACTCCTAATAGGAATGGTTGCTCTGACAGATTGTCATTAATCTGTCAATAATGAGATTTTTCCATTTTATGCTTAGATATAAGCTCTTTGGGGAAAGGATCATCTCTTTTGCCCTGTATTTGTACAGTGCTTAGCACAGTGGGGTTTTGGTCTATGATGGGGCCCCGTGGTCCCTCTGTCATACACATACCACTCCTATAAATAATTGTGTTTGACGTGGAGTGAGATGAGAGGAATTCTTAGTGTGAGGAAGGTAGTTCATTAAAAAAGCCTAAACAGCCAGCTGAAATGACGGGGTTTTGTCTTCTTAAGGGCACCAGGCTTTTCTGCTTATGGTGCAGCCGGGCAGGGCAGAGGCTCATGCCCTGTGAGCACAGCCCCAGCCAGCCCTGTGACCCCGCTGTGCTCTTTCGCAGGCACGCAGGAGCCTGACGCCGACCGGCAGCCCTGGGAGCGGGGTTATTCTCAGGGCCAGGCTGGCGCTGGTTGACTCTCCTTTCCGCACCATGCCAGGCAAGCTCATACCATTGACGCAGACTTTTCTGGCTGGCGGATGCCTGCCCAGAAAGGTGATCTCTGTGCACCAGGCAGGTGTTCGCCAGCACCCCGCAAACACCCCGACATGCTTTTCAGTGCTGCTGGCACAGACCCGCTCCCGCAGCAACGTGCTGGGAAGCTGAGAATGGCGCTGCCTCCCGCAGCCCCAGGAACTTGAAGATGCCTATGAAAGAGCAGCTAGCCTGGTGCACTGCAATGAAGTAGAGCCCCATTTCTGAGTCCAGGAAGGCACATGCTTTGAAAGGAGCTGGTTGTCTTACACAGAGCAGTGACTTTGGCCCAGCCTGGCAGCACCATGAGTTTGGTAGATATAAGAGGGTCTGAGAGCACCCATGGAAATGGGGAGAGTTGACTGTCAGGGTTAGGTAGCCATTAACACCCAGCATTATGTCTTGTCTGCACTACTGCAGCCAGCACAGGTTGCTGTTAGAAAATAACTTAAAAGTTCTGAAAAGTAAAAAAAAAACCAACCCCAAACCAAAAAACCACAAAGAAAACCCCCAACAGTTGGGCTCATTTGCAATCACAGAGAAAGATGAATTTGCTTTAAATTACTCAAAGATTCAAAGTGCTGATAATGGAAAAAATCTTACCTATGGCACTTTCAGTTAACTGAGAAAAGTTCAGCCAGCAATTAAACTGCTGAGGGAGGAGAGCACAGATTGCATTTCAAAGGAAAACTCAAGCAACGCATTAACGATTATTAATGTGTGTTATTGTTAAAATAATCATATTTATTATGGTCTAGCCTAGGGAGAACCAGCAAAAATGGAAGCCTTGTTCTGGAGGCTGTAGAAACATGCACACAGTAGGTGGTCCCTGGCCTGAAGAGCCTGGAGTCTAAATAGTTGTAGATAGAGTGGATAAAGCACCAGACTGGTTAAGGAAAGAACGGCAAGAAGCACTGTTGGTTTGCGTCTGGTTTGGAAGGGTCTGGGTAATATCTCTTGCTCAGTTCTCCTTCCAGTGTTTGCTATAGATATTTGAGGGCTTCTGTATGATCCTCATTTAAAAACAAACATCCAGATGTGAAGAGTAGAGAGTTATTGATTTATTGTTGGCATGCTCATAGATATTGTGGAGGCTGAGGGTGGGAGATAGAATACCATGATTGCCATTGCAGCGTGAGCCACAGGCTTGGTTCCCCACTGCTTTGCCTTAATAACAGAAGAATTTTACACCCACTTGCACACATATAAACATCACCCATTATTAAAAGCAGCAGTTGTTTGTTTGCCACTCATATTTTTGTGTTCTGCCTATTTTAATCAGCCCATTCTGCTTGGACGCTTGTGTCCATGGATGCTCGCTGTAGTAAAGGGTTACAAATTTCACCAGTAAGGGATACCAGTTTCCTAGGTGGAATAGTAAGTACACTATTTTGAAAAGCAACCAGCCAAAGCCAAGCCAAACCGGTATTATGGCAGTGGCAGGGGGGCTGGAACTAGGTGATCTTTAAGGTCACTTCCAACCCAGATCATTCTATGATGATTCCCTGTGCATCTGTCCATGCCTGCCATTACAAGCAGCTGTTTTTTCCTTGTCTTACAAATTGATGTTTCTGAGTATGTATTCCCCCTGTGCTTTTTGTTATGCAGTCGTGATCAGTGACCCCTAGTAAAGAATAAATTTGGTGGAAGCTTGTTTGAAAAGGTTGGGCTGGAGGTGTATCCCTGTGACTGTTCCAGGCTTGTGTTAGCTAGGAGAGGTTTGCAAGTACAGCTGTGCTGATGAGCCCTCCACAGGGAACACAGGTTGTTCTGGCAAAATAGGGCATTTGCCACTGCCTGATGCTGGTTCTTTAGACAGGATGTATCCGTTGTAGGGCTTTTTTTTGCTTGCTTGTTTTGCTGGATAGTTATGGCTTCACTATAGTAAATTTTGGGTTCCAAATTTAGTTATGCAAAGTTGAGGTTTCTCCCTCCTCTCCCCCCACAGCCCCTTCCCCAGGCTCCCTTGATCTGCTGCCAGGGCTTCACAGTGCTGGCCATGCTAACCTAGAAGCCAAGGTATGTGTCAGCATGGCACAGAAAATATCTAATATTTATAAGGAGGGAGCTCCTTGCTCCAGGGTGTGTTCCTGTGGCAGCTCAGTTCCAGCAGACTGTTTCAGATGCTTTGCGAGCATGAGGTTAAGCACGGAGCTAGTGATGGTGCCTAACGTGGCCATACAGCAAAAGTGCAGCAGGAAGGTCTGCTCAGTTCTGCATGAGGAATCAACACCAGTCACACTCACTCAGAGAGCTGTGGCTTAGGAAATGCTGTTCTTTGTTTTGCTTTGGCGATGAGGAGCTGCCTTTACCTGCAGAAGGGCATAGCTGTGCTGCCTGGGGAAATGTAGAAGGCTCTCCCACCCTCCCCACCTGGTGAGAAGGGGAGGAAAAACAGCCCTGCAAGCAGCTCCTGCCTTCTTTGTGCTGCGATTGCACTATAGATAGCAGAGGCCCCTTATCCTGCCTCTGTCTTCTTTGACTTACAATTCAGACAGCTCTAATTATTAAAAAATAAACAAGCCTGTAACTGCTTAAGAGCTTTAAATCCCCTAAATGACAGGGAAATAGCCCCTGAACACCACCGAAATAGTATCTTCTATGTCTGCCTATCCTGGCAGCAGATACAAATCATCATTAGTGGGTGACTGTGACACAGATCCCTTAATGTAAGTGCTACGTTACATTAACAAGCAAGTCAACAATAATATTAGCAATAAATGAGAAATTAAATTCCTAGTCATTCATCCCTCCGGGTTTCCCAGTGTGTCTCTTATGTTTTTCTTGTTTTGATCCTAAGCATTTTGAAACAAGAAATGTCTTTATTTTGTGTCTTGTGGTGTGATCCCAGCCCATTAAAATGGATGACAGTACTGCTGTTGACTTCAGTTGGCAATTACTGTAGGAAAGAGCACAAGGTGTGATTCAGAAATTAATAATAACCATATACACTGATTTTATAGAGGAGATGTAAAACTGGACTTTCTTGCTGAACAGATTTTAATTCAAACTGGTTTTTCAACAGATTTTCCAACAAAACAGCTTAAAAAATTATTTGTATGAAATCGGAATACTTTTCTGGACCAAGAGTAATGGTGAGAGAGTTACTACTTCAATGCAATAATAAAAGATGATGTTTTGTATACACTGAGAAAACTCTAAATGTGAGTGTTTCAAAGAAGAACTGGAGGTTTGGGCTGCTAATTTTAATGGAAAATGTGGCTAAAACCCTCAAATGGCTAGACAGCAAAATATTTACATCATTTTGCCTGTGCTTTCTGTTGATATACGTAGACTGGAGCATTGTTTTATTTGTTTTTTTCAGATTACAGCAGTAGCTTAGTTCCAGTATGTGCTGGAAAATTGCTTATTGGACTTTCCTCATCAGAAATCACTGACTATGGGATATTATCTCTAGTGCTTTTATGATGAAGACTATTAAAGACTAAACTGAAACCACAACCTCATTCCTTTCAGAATTAACGCTCAGAGTAAACCTGTCTTGTTCCTGAAAGGTTAGTCTCAGTGCACTAATTCTTTGTTCCTGCCTTGCCAAACGTATTCACTGAATTGTACTGGTGGCCTGAGCGTTTCTGATTTTGCTGCCTCTACATCCAAAGTGAAGCTGTAGTACCTTGTAGCTACAGCTGGTACAGATTGCGTGTAATCAATTATGGAACATTAAGTATGGCAAATACAACAAGGCAAGAAAGGGGGAAACTCTATACCGAGCTCTCTCCTGGTACATGCCTATAATTAAACCTGCATAAATCTCCCTGGAAAGGATTTGAGGTACTCAGCCCTGCAGGGAAGGCTGGGCTCGGATGTGCTGATGGAGAATCGAAGCATTACTGGAGCATAGGCTGGGTGCTCCTCCTCTCTGCACCTCTGGTGTTTGGCTTACTAGGAGCAAGTGGAGTCCACTCTCACCCTCCTCTGCATATGTCCTGTAGCTCATGAGGATGGTTCTGTTCCCCCTGTCCTCAAAGACAATTCTGACAGTGGTATTTTAATTAATTGTCATTTGGGATGGCTACTTTATTACCTGATGCGTCTGTTCTCATTGACTTGAAATATCATCCCTATTTATGCTTGATGGTGGTTAGTGTGCATTCAGAATGAAGTACCCACAATGATGATGCTGTGTGGCTCCCTGGGTGGGAAGTCTTGATAGTCTCCTTCCCAGTCCCTGCAGTGTTCTGGAGATGGACTAAAGAGTTATGCTCAGGCATGACTGAGCATCTTCACCCATTTTCTCTTCTTCTGCCTCCGAGAGAGATAGAACGGAGTAGCTCCATAGGAGTGATCCCATGGAATTTAACACGTGAAGTTAAGTAAATGGGAAGGGGGCAAGGGAGAGAGAGAGAGAGAGCACAAATTGGTTTTAATTACCACCAAGTCAATAAAACTGGATCTGTAGGTGAAAATGGAACTGCAGAATGAAAGCAAGTCACATCGAATCATGTGCACATCAATATGGGGGGACCACCTCCTTCAGACTTAGCTGCTGTACTGTAGAGCTGGAAGGGAGCAAATATTCTTTAACAGGGATCCAGTGGTAATCTTGCGGAAATGCAGGGCCTTCGTCAGTACTATGACTCTCTAGCATGTGAGATACAAGGGAAGATCAGATACTTATGTGGATAGTAAGGATGTACAACTGTGTAAGACAAAATAAACTTTTTATAAGGAAATCGTATATTTTGCGTGTTACAAACTGGGAATAAGCCGTGGGCAACTTATTCTGCCATGTTTTGAACCTTATTTGGAATATCTAAAGCTTGTAACTGACAGAGCAGAGAATTAAACTAGGCGAGCTACTGATCAAGGCAGAATAGGAGTTCTCATATTTTCAAGGAACTATGTGATATCAAATGCTAAAAATGTTGCCATATTCCTCCACTGTAGTTTTGGAAATTTGGTTTGGATTGTTTGCTTTTGCAAGGCTTTCTCTGAGTATAAACTACTTCTTTGCAGCTTCCTCACATCTACTGACAAGTCTAAATAATATGAAATAAATATTTATAATCTTCAGATACATAGATTTTAAGCATCATATTTAGTCTCTACAGCCTTTCTCCCAAGGACCTGTTACCCCATGTATTTTTCCACAACATATGGACAAAATAATTTTCTTTTCCACAACTCCAACATTTACCTTTGAGTATCATACTAAGTTTTCAACTAGTTGAATCCGTTGCCATTACTAAGAAACTGGTAACTCTGTGCCTTCTAGGTTTTAGTGTTGCTGTTGCAGGGAGATCAGCATAGTATTTTCCCTGGAGGTCAGAGCTTGCTGAGCAGTGTGGAAGTTTATGAATTGCTGGAATTGTGATCTCAGTAATAAATGCAAGCAAATGTGAAATTTATAGTCTCTAAATCAGAATTTTTCCAGTTCATGATCTACCAAGTTACGCAGGGCTAGTTAGAAGCGATAGAATGGTTAAATCCATAGGAACATACTGACTTTGTCTTTTGTCCAGTGATTCCATCTTCACGGGTGATCCTTTGCCACAACAGCCTCAAGCCTTCCATTATGGGCATCTCATGCAATTTATCACTCAGGTTTGTAACATTTTGTTTCAGTACAATTGCTGATCCACTCTGGCCTTGCTTAAGTTTACTGACAATTCCTTACAGCTGTTCCAAGTTTTCAGTGAGTCATAAAGAATTGCACATAGTTCAGCTACTGTGAGAAAATAGTTGATGTTTGTTAGTATTTGACCTAAAAACACAGGCATGAATCTCTCACAGGGTTTTGGCCATACTCTTCATGCTGTGTCTGGGGGTTCATAGGTAGTTCAGCTGTGACCCCTGTGGTGCTTGGGTTCTCCATATTAAGATGCACCCTCACAAGAAGTGTTACTCTCTAATGCCTCAGGTCCCAAGCAGTGAACCACACTCAAGCACACACGTGTGAATTTACAGCACGGGAAATGAGCATCAGATTATATAAAAGTGGTTTTGAATATATACAGAAAATTCCTGAGCAGTTAGTCGTACTGTAGAGGGCAGTTTGAGTCAAAATTGTTTTGTCCCCTTAACTCCCGTTTGGCTGTGTGCTAAAGCACTGAACAGCAGTGTTACTCAGCATGTGGTCTGTGGATGTCTGGAGGACCATAAAACATCAAAAGTTATTGTAAGAGGACTACACATTTCCAAAACTGAAACGATCCAGTCCGTGCTAACGTTCCCATACTTGCAAGTAAGCAAAAAATGTGAGGAAATAAAAGTGGCAAGTGATTATTTGAATTTTTTTTTTTTAGCCTTAAGTTTTATTAGGTGATAGAACTGAAAATCTTTGTGGCAGCACTGCACAAAGCACTCCAGGATTTTATTTTATTTTATTTTATTTTATTT
>NW_009929597.1:23398-23650 GCF_000696875.1 Nestor notabilis | reverse complement strand
ACAACTCCAGCTCAAGATACTTTAGGTGGACCAACGTTCCAAAATTTTCTTCACCATGCATTACAGCATGGTTAATCACATGATGTGATGAAAACTACCAGATGTTAAATTCTTTAATATTCCTAAGAGAAGATTTTCAGCCTTGTTTATGGAGCCAAACTACAGAAACATCAGGGGTGTCAATTTAGTGTTGTTTTATAAGGTTTTCAATTCTATAATTTAAAAAAAAAAAAAAAAAAAAAAAAAAAAAAA
>NW_009929597.1:428-23335 GCF_000696875.1 Nestor notabilis | reverse complement strand
TGTATACAAGGGCACAATCTTTTACATTACTAGAAGTTCATATAAACCAAAGAATTTCATAATATAACCCCATTCCTCAAGTTGTGAGGCATTATAGAGAAGATAACAGATATCACCTTTGGCTATCTCTACACTATCTGTATTCTACCATTCATTTTAAATTTAATATCAACAATCCTCTAAAGACACTTGTACAAATTCTGTCTTGACAAAAAAAGAACTTTGCCTTGTACACAACAGATCATTCTAGAATTAATCCACTTCTCATTTAAAATATTATATTAATTTAATTTTATGTTCATTCTGAAGCTTTCAAACAGCAGTTATTTTAAATTAGAAGTGAAAGGCAACTCACCGCAGTCTGGGACACCTCCTCTGAAATCTATTACAATTCCAAATCTTTGGCAATGATGAGCATAATGGGCCAGAGCAGAGCAAAAACAAATCTGTCCACATTTGCAAGTGTCTCTTCTGCACTGCTCAAAATAGGGAACAGGACTCAAATAGGGGTAGCATGGAGCAAAAAGGTCTTTCGTAAGGATGCTACAAGCTTCCGCTGCATAAGAGGCTATACAAATAACAGATTAAACACTGTTTCAGTGAGGGAGTTTAAAAAGACATGGAATCAAAAGTGTCTTCTACACCAAGCAACTGATCATGCTTATATACTATTGCCATATATATCTTTTAATCTTTTTTATCTATACAGCTACATGGAAGGTCAGAAAAGAAGCTAGCTGCTCATAGTTTTGAATTTGTTCAAGGGATGATTTTAAGGTATTTGGGAAATTTTATAATACATAGGCAGTGCCTACATACAGTCTTTAAACTGATTCATCCGTGTGGGTTAGGCAACAGATGCTACACACTACCCAGTGCCTTTCAGAAACACACGCTGCTTTAAAGAATAATCTGTTACCCATTGTTTCCGTTGCATGAGACTGTAACCACAGCCAGAGTTGCCAGCTCAGGGTAGCACAGGAGAGGGAGAGCAGTATCAAATAATTGCATAAGAAGCTCCAAACACAGCATACATCTGAGTATCTTAATTCTGAATGCACTAAATATTTGTGCAACAGTAATCAAAAGAAATAATATGCTACATTAGCATACACAGAAAAAGTTAACTTTGTATTCCCCAAAAAATAAGAGGCATGCATGAACTAGGACTTCAAAATTCCTTTTCCAGAATTTCTGATTTCATGTACAGGCCGCTTTTTTTCTACACTTACATCCAAACCCACTAACAAGAATGCAGCTTCTTAGTGCTGCCCATTGTATAATACTCAAAAGATGGGATATGTTGTAGCAGGAGATGTGATGATTTCCTAGCACTGCTGAAATTATAAGCAAAACTTTATTCAATATTTTATCCCTGTATCTTGCCAAAAATCATGTAGAGTCCTAGTCAGGAAGTGGTAGGAACTATGAAACAGTTATAACTGATGATCTACAACAGAGTTTATCACTATTAAAGGATGTCTTAGTGACCATCTGTAGTCCTCATGGCATCAGCCACTAGCATCTTTCCCAACTGGACCCTTTTGGCTGAGTCTAAGGGCTCGCAGTGTCAAGTATCTTTCTCCTATTCATTCTCTCGATATCAGGCAACAAAATCAAACATTCAATTTTTTCAGTATTTTCAAAATTGAATACTTTTGAGTCTCCATCTTAACTAGCAGCATCACCAATACTAGATGTACTACCAACCTTTCATGCATGTCTAACTCAACGCATTGTAACTGCAATCCAGAAATAAAAAGGGGTATTTCGAGTGCCTCTGCAAGTATCATAAAATACTTAAACAATACACTACATGATTTGTTAGGCGACAGAACTCGACAAATGCTACCTGTAAGTATTATTTCATTCAGTGTGTGGGACTGGTTATTACCTTACCCTGATCCAACTAGGAAAATCAGCACAGATAAGTAGAAGTACATTTGTACACAACAGTTGACTTCCACTGCCCACCTGCCTGCAGATGAATATCACATGGATCCATCTGTGAACTATCATGCACAAGAATGCACGCCGATGAAGTTTTCCATGCGTTTCCAAATAGCTCTGGGGTGCTTTCAGTTACTCCAACTGGAGATCTTTTACAAAAGAGAAGTCAGTCACAAAAGACACAGTGAATTTACAGAATGGTCTCAGTTCTACTACCCCCTTCAACAGAGCTGATTCAAACTCCCCTTCCACTGTTCCATATTCTCATGCATTCCCATGTAAAGCAGTCAGCTTAAGTTTCAGGACTCCTCTTTCTTTCCAGGCAAAGGCCCAGAAACAAAAGAGAAGATGTGCCCTTGAGCCATTAGATACTTTGCAAGGAAGGACAGATCAAAACAGAACAAGTTCCATTTTCACAAGAGAGAAGGAGGGAGAACCACTGCCCTGAAAGTCTGCACTCTCATATTCATAATTCTGCCTCCTCAGTGATAACTGATTCATTTTTATCTCTCCTCTACATATAATTTCCTGTCTGTTCCTGGGTAGCTGACTTCCCAGGCTCCCCAGTCCCTGCAAGAAAGAGGAAGAAACAGAAATCCAAAGGTAAAGGAATGTAACTGCACAAGCAATTGAATCCATGAGGATTCAATGAGTTAATCAAAGAGGCAGCGGAAGCTGAAAGATAGAAAGACTTTGAGCAAAATAACCAAGGCACATTTCTATCGTAGGGGGAGAATGATTGAAACAGTGCATTTAAACATGGGATGTTACATTCTTGGGAAGGATTGCATTAGGGACACAACCAGTAATACTACTTCTGGTAAGGTAGCTGGGAGTGAAGGTGTTGCAAAAGGCACCACTGTCTATGGCAAGCGTTCCAAATCTGGTGTGGGTCAGGTGTTTTGTGTACATATCAAGATGCTTGCGCATTATGGTTTGTGTCATGTCTCAGCACAATTCATAAATTCCTGTAGATTAGGGATTTTTTCACAACTGTCAACTATTGAACAACTTCTCACTTATTTGAGAACAAGTCCAAAGACTGTCAAAAACACACTACAAAACTTACGTGCTTCAAACAGAGAACTTTTTTAAGTAGTCTTACATAAATAATCTCTTCATTGAGATCCTGTCTATATATTTCCTAGTCTCATTACAAACAACATTTTAATAACACTCCTTAATCTTTAAGATTGAAATTCATCAAAAAACCCACTAGCGTACTTGTGTGTGTGTTCCCATTTTTCAATGGGAACCATTATGGAAAGTTTTCCCATTTTTCCATTATTTTTGATTTTAAACATTCCAAGTGTTTTAAGAGAAAGAAGTTCTACTCTTCTCTTTCTTTTTCCCCTCCCCTTGGTCAAAGAAATATTCTGTCAAGCTCTAAATTCACATTCTCCTTCTCCCACTTCCATTAGGCTGCTTAATCCTCTGGAAGCTGATTTATTCATTATTATCTGTAGGAAACATGCTACAAAGAAGCTGGACAAAGAGCAAATTTGACTGTGGTGATCAGGCAGCTCTGACCACCTTTAACTGCATCACAGTGAAGCAAAGCTCAGGCAACAGTCAATTCCTGTTGGCCTGCAGGCACTGAACAATGGAGGCTCTGTCACAAGAGAGCAGATTAGAACCTGCAGCAGAAAATAGGAGCTGGAAAGAGATGAAGAGGCTTGCAAGGAGACAGGAAGTCCCTTTTACAAGCCACTCCATATTTTGCACAAAACTCTGCAGATTAAACTAGCACTAGTCAGATATATTTCACTGTATTTTTGTATTACAGTATTTTAAGCAAAACCTGGCTTGATATCCTATAGTTGAATTTACAAATTTTTTGTTAGTAAACTAAAGCCTACTATGTCACTAACAAAACTAAGTAAATTATTCTTGATATGTATATATTCAGCTTCAGCCCACATTTGATCTACCACTCTAACTGTAGATGATATACATATACACTAGCAAATAGAAATCTCGCAGCTATTCATACAAAAAATCGTCCTCTGTATTTCCATTGAATGTTCCACAAAGGCCCACAGTATCATCCCTCCAGCGTCCATCGACTTGAAGGTAAAGCCTCAATCCTTCTCTGTCGTACAGTATCTGTAATCCGATGTGTGTCTTTACTTGAAGAAATACAGAAGAGAGTTTCCGTATTTCAAATAACTCTGGTGAGTAAAAACAGAGACTGTTGAAAAGCAAAGGAAATCTGCCTGTAATTTGCATTTTGTTTCTTATCATTTCACTGGTTTTGTTCTGTATTATTTTGATGTAAGTTACATTTTCTTCCTACTAAGGCCTAGTTTTCCCCTAATCATTGATTTCTCACCATATGTTACTTTGATTCAGACTCTAAAGAAAACAAGAAACTTATAACAGTACTGAACTTTAAAAAAAAATGCATCCAGAGTTCACCAGAATATTCATAAAGGTTAACTAAAAGTAAACCAATTTAAAGATACAAACATCGCAGACCAACACCAGCAACATACTTCCTGTATTAAAGCCTTTTTGGGGAAATGCCTGAAGAACCAAGGCCCCAAATACATTAAATGTACTAATTTTTTGTATAGAAATCTGTTGTTAAAGTTAACATTAAATCTCACAGAACACAGTCCCATATTTCTATCCAGAATATTTGGTAATACCTTCCAGAAGAAGAGATTTAAAAACTCATTGAAGCAAAAAGAAATACTTTTTTTTTTATTTGTAAGTTATCTGTGAGAGGGCTCCTTTCATTTATATTTACTTTAATTGCTTACTAAAAAAAAGAAAAGAAATTATTAAGTTCAAGAATCAGAGAAAATAATTTCTCCTCAGAAAAGTTAATTTGTGAGACATTTTACACAAAATATTAAAAATATACTACTTCCGTATCACAACACATGCATATGCCATTAAAATACTGCTTTAATGCTTGATAGAAGTTGTATGTTTATATATTATTCCTTACCGTCTGCATAAGGCAGGTTAATTTTGTACTGGTCATATACCAAAACATCTCCTGAATGAGTCAGCGTCACTTGCCTCTTGAGGTCCTGCTTAAGAATAAGGCTGAGTGATTGGATACATGATCCATCCTGGTTCTACGAGTAAGAGCAAAACACATTTACAAACAAACAAACAAACCAACCAACCAACCTTAAGAAGGATAAAAGTTAAATAAGATTGCAAGTAAAGCTGTCGTTAGAGTGCAATTGAAAATGTTGATTTGTATCTATCTTATTAGCAGAGAGCACTCGTAAAACACAGCTTTAGTATCTGGAATGATTTCACATGTGTGTTTAATACAGCTCAAAAGTGGGATTTGGAAAGATAAACTAAACAATGCTTACATAGCTAAGTACTAAAACACACCTGCAATTCATGGTACCCCCTCATTAAAGACCCACTGAGACTAAATGAATGCTCGCAAACAAGGCTGCATTATCCACAGCACTGCTGTGCGCAAAAATCAAAATTTGTACTCTAAAGTGTTCTGACATACCTAGGTTCTTTCAAAGCATATGTAAGATACAAAATTCTTTTAAAGGCAAACAATAATGAAAGACTGAAGCATCTTGTGAATCGTTATTTAAAACAGCATTTAAAATCATTATTTCTGAGAGGAGTTGTGGAGTGTGTTCATAAGCTCCCTGGATAAATATTGACCAAAGAAAGGCAGCATCACTACCGCATACAGTATCACAACATCCCACTGACCCATCTTATTGTTACTACCATTGCTTATTATTTTCACTTCAGTTCTCTAGATCAAAATGTCACACAGAAAAAATGTGAAAAGAAATACTGCATTCCAGTCTGCATGAAACATACTCCAAAAAATCCCAGATCAACATCACCTACTTTACCTACAACCACCCTCTTCAGTGGCACTTAATCGTCAACATTACCTAAAGCAGCTATTGACTGAAATCCTAAAAGTCAAAGTATTGAGACTCGTGCTGAAATTCCACAACATAAAGAAGCAACATGTCCTACAGAAGAAATTTTCACAGCAGCTTAAGAATTGAGGTTAACTGTTTTAATCAAAATGGAAGTCGACTATCATGTGTATGTTCTACGTTAGTTATGCTGGACTTTTTTTTCCATTCAAGCAAGTCCTAAAACCAGTAGGTACATAAACAATGTCCCAGACTACTTAAAATTCCTGCATGTTTTATGTTACTGTAGTGACCTTTGACAAGACACCATACCACGGGGGTGGAAAGCAACATAAGTCTGAAGGCTAGTGAATATTGAATGTTTTCAACATACCACAGTAACAGATACACCTGTACTAAATAACATAGAAACTAGGAGGAGAGAGAGTTAACACTAGTCAGTTCCTATCTGGGAAGATAGTTAGGCTAGAACTTCCACCTTTCAGAATAACTACAGGTATTTTGGCTTTCTATGCCAATAAGGAAAGAATGCTCATTAAAGCATGCTTATTACTCACAGAAGATTACCAAATTTTTCTTGACAGAATGAATTTGATCACTGCCTTATCACAAAAAAAAAAGAAAAAAAAAAAAAAAAAGAAAAATGTTCTATCGCAGAGAATCAGGCACAGAGGTAGACCAAGAGATGACTTGAACTTAACTACGTCAGCATTCTGTAATTTACCTGGCTACATGCTGAAAGACATGAGAATCCACCTTCTACTTTTTCTTTTCTCTAGGAAGGGATTATGTTTCTGCCACTCCTGCTATACTCAAATCCCTTTATTATAGCTACTAAGAGATCAGCTTATTTATGTGGATTTAGTGTAGTTGGATAAAGTTAGAAGACTATCTACTCCCTGCCATCTACAGAGGAAAGGTGAAAGCATGCAACTGCTGTTTCTGCTGTTCACCCTCCTTCACTGCAAGACTTTGTAACCATTTAAAAGGTATTCAAGAGCAATGACAAAAATTGGGTCAGTTATTTTTGGCACACTATTTGTTCATTTTAGTCTCATCTTGATTATGCATCTTTAGTGCCTCATCATGTCTTATATACCAAAACATACACATGTCTGAAATCACTTGGCAAAGAGCAGCCTAGGTCTTGCTGCAGGAAATCTCATTGATGGGGTCTGGTCCTGAGTTGCAGTCAAGAAATGTCCAGCAGAGGTGCAGGCAGCTGCACTTTTCACTGCCTACAGTAAAGAAATAACCGATGGTAAAATATTAAAATGTAAAGCATCAGTGGTGCTGGACAAGATGCAGTTAAATATCCCTACCTTTGGATAGTCACACTAACTGCAAAATTATACCATGAATAACACCATTCACAGTGCAAACAGATTAGGATGTTCACTTCAAAGATTTACACTTTTATCCTCCTCTCACTGACTTTCACTGCAATGTGCCTAATACTGGGCAATGTTGCCTTACTCATTGAAAACAATTACTAGGACTGCAGGGATCTCCTAAGGCTACCATGTGGCTTTGACAGATGCTGAACTAGCACAGAGCAGATTATCTGTCAGTCCTTCAAATACCATGGACACACAAGTACACACAGTGGAGTGCAAAGATTAAAAACTACATGAAGAATTTTCCTGTCTCTAAATAGTAGTGCAACAGTGATCTGTCACCAACAGTTGAAATGATAAAATGAAACTTAAAAATAGCAAATTATAAAAATAACTGAAGATACTTCATCAGCTCAATCAGCTCTCCCAAACTGATAGCGAAGACAGACATCTGCATAGTGAAGCTGTGCTTTTGTAGCTTATCTTGTTGTCTTGCCTCTTTACTAAGAAATTAGGTTTCTGACCATGTCACTCAGCAACAGCAGCTATAATTGACAATTTTGTTGGCTTTTTAAGAAGCTAAAAATAAAATAATACCACCTGGTACAAGTAGCAGACCAGAAACAAGAGAACTAGCCTCCATGTTATATAAAGTACTACACAATATGGACAAAAGCTTTATTATTCTTTCATGCTGAACTGCCTGACAATTGTTCTCTGTTCCAATGAGCTGCTGCTTTCACAGCACTGCCCCTGCTAACTTTCAGCAGGTGTTTTCACAGGAATGGTAATATCTTTCAGTAGGCACTAAAAAAGAAAAAAAAAACAACCCTATATTCAGAAGACCTTCTCATCATACAAACTACAAAGCCACTGAGGTTGTCACCTGAAACTCAGATAATGTCAAGCTGTGCTGATCGCTGGACTGATTCTCCTTCCAACAGGTGCTTAAAGAAAATTTCACATCATTTTGAAATAACTTGTTGCCTGATGACTGTTTATGTCACCAGATCTAAGGCTCTACATGACTGGATTCTTTGTGATTCAGAGAACTAAAATCTCCCTAGGTATTTTCTTTCTACATTTTTTAATCTGCTTGAATGAGATGGGACTGATAAGGTTGGGGTTTGTTTTTTTTTTTTAAAAAAAAAGCACATAAAATCTCAAAATATCAAGAAATACGAGATTCTGCACTACAGATCTTTTAGCTTCCCATTTCAATTCATTAAGTTTTATAAATAGGAAAAAGATAATGGATGGTGCCTAGCAAACTGTAAAGCAGGTCTTCTGCCAAGTGGTACCAGCTAGTTGATAAGACACTTGAATAGCTGCACTGAAGCCTCACATTCTTGCGTTATAGTACACAGACTGTCCTCACTACCCTCCCATAACTTGTACAGTGATAATTTAACTAGCAGCATGTAGCCCTGGAACATACCACGCAAGTGTCTTCTCACCCTCCTGCTGTCCAAAAACCTTCACTCAAACCTCTGTAAAAGTCTGCACCTATTAGGGACTGATGAGGCTAGCTTTGTTGGAGGCTAAGTGAAGTATGAAGCCCAACATATAGTAAAAGCCAAGAGAATCTGGGTTTTTTCAGCTACAAACTACTTGGACATGGAGACATATTAAGCAAACTCCCTAGTCAGCATAAAGAAGATGCAAGAAATACTACAAGGTTCTTTGTGATCTCAAGTGCTGCAAAAAGCCAACTAATTTGATTATCTCTTCCCCCAACAAAAGTATCACCACAACAACTAAACTGAAAGGCACATTTCTGTCTGTCTTTCACAGAAATAAGTGTTCTGTGACACAAAATGGAATGAGACACATAATATATATCCTGCACATTACCGTAGAAGATATTTGCTCCAGACCTCTGTTATTCATTGATGGGCTTTTCAACAGGTCAGGCTGAGAGGTATCTAACTGTGGGCTTCTGCAAGAAGTCAATCATGCTTCAACTTTCATTTGATAAAAAAAGTTGCCTAGAATATTTCTTTGGGGATCCCCTTTGCTTATCTTCAACCATATAGTACAGGATATAGCTTCAATACACTCCCACCTTTCTCAGGTTTCTTGGACTCTGTTGTTCAACTATTTCATCATTAAGGAAAGTTGTTGCTACTGATTAATTTTAATATATTCCATTGCAGGTAGCTTTCATTATTTTTTATGTTTAGTATTTCTCCCCCCTCCCCTCCCCCACAATAAGCCCTTAGCATATGAACATTACAAGAAGGTTCTAAGCCTTACCTGTCCACAAGGAGCATTTTGCAAGGATATGGTAAACGCTCCAGATGTACGGCTTTTTGCTAGAATATATTGGCAGGTAGCTTGGAAAGTGTATTTGCGTCCATCAAAGGTCATGAAATGTGTGTCTCCTGAAACTGAGCATTCAGCTGACAAACAGAAATAATGTATTGAAGAGTGCAGGAAAGACTGTGTGCTCTCAACAGCTATTACTGCTCTAGAGTTCATACACTCTGATACAAGTTATAATTTATAAAACTGTATTCATATTATAACCAAGTATTAGGAACACAGTTAAAAAGTGATCCGTATCCTTGCTTTTGTTATGGAGTTCCTACCTGGTGCCAGGCCAAGATATCTAAACAATTTACCCTGGAGGTGACAATAATATGTGTAATCCTTACATTTTTAGATTTGCAGAAACATTAAACACTCCCACATTTAACTCGTAACTCCAAGACCAGTGCTTGAAATCTACTGGCAACCATAAGAACCATGCAAAATCCTGTTGACCTTAATCTCTGTAGTTTAGCTGCCTACCTGTGAAGTGGGAAAAACACCCATCATTCCACAGGCATGTAAAAATAATTAACTGGTATTTGTACAGTACCTAGACACTATATCTCTAGCCAGCAATACTGGGGTGGGGAAGGCAGTTTTGCCATACATCTGTCAAGTGAAGATTGCAGAGGAAACTTTAGCTGAATGACAAGAATGACAAGGTACTGCCATTTACCAGAGACATTATGGGGATGTATAGGGAGACATATTAGTGTGCTAAGCTGAAAGGCAAATTCCTGCTCTTTCAACTATTTTAATATTTGATCTACTGTGTGTTGATGCATTTACATGTAGATAGAAATAAAAATGCCAGTTATATAGTGAAGTAGCTTACTAAGATTTAACAGTAATATTTTACCAAAAATAGAAATTCAGTTATTAAATAATTAAGTATTCAAGACTTTGACATACCTGGACATGTAAGATTTGTACAAATCCACTTTCCTCCAATGCAAGTGCTGAAATAAAAATTAAAAAAAAAGTTTTGCACTTCTTTTTTTTTTGTTGTTGTTGGTTTTGTTTTTTTTTTTTTTTGTTATTGTTGCTGGTTTTTTTTGTGAAGTGTATATGGCTGTCCCTCAGTTGTTCTTCCTGTTTTCCTTCTACATGAAGTGGGCACCAGGCATCTTGAGTCTCACAAAACGGTACAACAGAGCTATCACACTCACTGGAATGCCTGGGAGCTGTGGCAAGAACTTGTCATGAGGATATGATCAGGTGAAATTTCATCCATGCATCCAATCACACTTTTCTTTCTTTTTATCTCCTTGATAACCATTATAAAAGTTAAGGATTATTAAAACTGAGAAGAACAAACGCAAGCAATTTGAATCTTAATACTTTAAAAAAAATAGAACTGCTAGGAAAAAACAAGTTGCACATCTGCATGCTCATCCATTTAATCAATTAACTTTATCCAATAAAGACATTATGTCTTCCAACAAACTTTTCTTTCCAATGTGTAGAATTAACTTAGAAATTCCCAAAACAGCAGCTTAGTGTCATAATGACATTAGGCTCTTTGTGTCCAAGTGAGACAACAAAACCAGGAGACATAGTAAAGTCTTTGAGGCAGAGTTTAAGGTGAAAAGAGTATTAAACATTACAGTATTCTCTGCAACATCTGTCATTCACTCATTTCACATTAATAGCTCTATAGTTTCTTTTATCTTTCCCTTTGCTGCAAAACATAAGAAACAACAGGTTTTGCACATAGAAAGAGTGAGTACTTACCAACTTTATTCAATTCTTAATCAAAATAGGCCTTATAGAAATTGTTTCTCATGACCATGGAAGGCTTAAGTTCACAGCGTAAAAAATTACTAACCAGTTATTACATTCCTCATAAACCACTGAGCCCATTTCAAAGAAACTTCCATGGTAGTCACAAGGACAGTCCATAGGTTTGACACACGATTCATTTTCATAAATTAAGCCTAGAAAAAATAAAACAAGGAAAAAGTAAAATATCTGTACAGATGGCTGTTGGAGCACTAAGTATATACAAGAACAATGTGAATAGACATGTATGATAATAAAACTCTAGATTATTTTTGTTTTAGTTTGATTTGAGCTATATTAAATATATTACATTATGTGGACCAAGTCCCTAAATTGTTTAAGATACAGTGACAATATCATGAATAACAAATATTTAATATTGAGGGGCAGGGGGAAGAAACGACCCACAAAGAAACTAAAAAAGCAAACACACACACACACAAACGGCAAACCATGCTGTTCTGACACATTTACAAATCTTTGCATCTATGTTTTTTAAGGTACTGTTTGGTCTTTATTTTACTATAATGGGGTTTTTTTATTTGGGGAAGATTTTGTGTGTGTTCCATTCTAAGAAATACAGGAACTAAAAGACTTTACTAGCCCATAAAAGATAAAATGTATGACAAAGATTATTATACTTATAAATCATCAGGGTATGTCTAGGAGGCAGGACTTAAATATTCAGCATATAACTTTCTCTGTCCTCTTTTAGATAGAATTATGTACCCAAGAGAAGCCAGCAACAAGGATAAAACTGGACATCAAAGTGTATTTTGGTAATACGGGTGAAGTTCTGCTGCAGCAGGCTGCATTGGTAAATACCTCACTTGCCGCAACCATACAGCAGCAGAAGAATGTCAGTATAGGAACCTGTTTCTGGCCACATGAATGAGTCTCAGTCATGTCACATTTCTGAGCTCTCCTATACACCTGACCTTGCAGTCATTCTTCAGGGGAAAAAAAAACCCAAACCAAACCAAAAAACCAGCCAAACCTGAAGGCAAACAAACCACACCAGAAAAAAACAACTCGCCAAAATACCACCAGAATCGGGAAGGTGGCTGCTCTGTTAACAAGAGAGCAAACCCAATTTTTCATTCAAATGGTGGTGTTCTACAGCTAGAATGTGCATCTGTGCTGAAAACTATTCCCACTTGTTAAAGGGAGGAAAAGGGACTTGTCAGTTATAAGGAAAACAAGGTCATTCATCCACACTCTTTTTGCACTGCCTTTATAAAGAGCTCCTGCGAGTGCCTTAATCTAGGCCCCAAGCTTGGGGGATAGCAATCGGAAAGTTACATGGCATTATATAATATATATTTGAGAATCAAAACTTACCATCTGGACAGTAACATCCATCAATGCAGGGAAGTTCACTGTTAATGCACTGTGATTTTTGATGACAGGAAACAGGGCAACAGTTGATGCATTCACTGTAGGTCAAGGGTTCAGCACAGGTAATCACTGAAAAATAGAAACAGATAGAGACCATGTCTCCCAAGACAGTGTTCAAGGCCAGGCTGAACAGAGCCTTGGGTGACATGGTCTAGCGTGAGGCATCCCTGCCCGTGGGTAGGGGGGTTGGATCTAGGTAATCTTAAGGTCCTTTCCAACCCTAACCATTCTATGATTCTATAAATGGCAAAGTATTGTGTTACTGCCTCAGCGCTTAAACTAGACTGCACACATTTGTTTCAGATATTTACTTTTTGATAAGTCAATTGAGTATCTGTTGTCCAGAACAATGAAACAATGGCTTTCATAACACACACAAACACACAATATACGTATATTCATATTCTGTCCGTATTGAAGATGCACTGAGAAGGAACAATCTTAAATTAAACCAAGGAAAACTCAGGGAACCTTCTCACAGCAGAGCTATTTAGATACTCAGACCAGCATAGGAAGTGGTAGAACATCCATTAACAAATATTTTTGGAAACACTGAGTAAACCTAACATCATGAATAACAAAGTAGTCCTGGTCCTGTGTTCCAGACAGGCAGGCAAATTAGATGATCTCTTTCAAATTTACTTTCTGTGATTTCTAAAATGACAACTAATGCAAGAGTAATTCAAGTTTATTTTTAAACACTCATGACAAATTTTGTGCATCAGAAACCCATGAAGACTTTGACAATATTTGGAAGAATAGCTCTATGAAAAAACAAATGGTTAATCATACTAAAGAACCTCTGATGTTTTAGTAAGAAGATTCTTAAAACATATTCTAATAAGGTTAGTGCTTTAAATACATTTAGTACAAATTACATATATAAAAAAACCACTTCTGTTTCATTTAAGTAGCCTTGAATTGGGCCAGTATTTATGCTTTCGGTGACAGCTATAGGAGTTAAAAATAGGAGAAAGGACAGAGGGGTAAAAGCACTCTTTTAAAATTACAACTATTAAGCAGTATTTCCAAGTATGAAAGCATCTTCATACCACACTGCTGAAAGTGCATTCTCCATCCATGAAGCGGCTTTCCTGCTTGGGCACATGCTCTGGCATATTCAGTTAATGCTCGACACCAAGTTGCATTATCAACTGCTGACCTTACACAAATAAAAATTGACATATTATTTTCTACCTACATTCAAACATGCAATCATAACTGCATGAATACTCCAGCATTGTATGCAACCATGTCTTTGAATCTACTTTAATAATGTTCTAAATTACTGTGCTGTTTGTCTGGGTTAACAGTTTCAAATGGCACACTTGAAGACAAGTCATCAATAAATCTAAGACCTGAAACTAACTTCCTGAATAAAATCATGAAAGCCAGAGATAGAGCAGTATTAACAGACCTGAATAAAGGTCTTCATTTTTACAAAAAGAATAACATCCTTCAGAAAACTCAAAAGAGGAAAGTATAAAGTTTCCACCAGTGAACCACCATGGTATGAGAAATTATCTTCTGTCCTGCCTGTTAACTTAACTAGTCAAAACTTCCTGAGCAAGGAGCATAGCAGGTTGTGAAATGTTAGCGTAAAATCAGTTAGTAATCAAATTCCTCTTTTCATTGGATTAACATATGGCTTGCAAATAACAAACTGTCCTATGCACCATTACTGTTCATTAAGGTTAGAAACACTAAGTTGCATACTCAGAATCAAAACAGATGCCATATTCAAGGGCAGGTATGCTTACAAGTTATGAAAATATCTGGGCATGATTTTGGTCATCCTTATACCAAAGAAAACAGGAACAACTCCACAGAAATTTCTGGCAGTAAAACCCGAAGTAAACCAGAAAGGCAAGATAAAAGACTGTTAGATGAAAAATAACATGCAGGACAAGACACACATTAGTTCTGTTAACATTTACAATTCATTCGCATGATAGATGGACAATGTTTTTTGAAATAGTTTTGGAATTATCGAAAAACGTTCACTTACATGCAAAGATCATTGGTGCAGCTTGCCATAAAAGGAAGAGGACTCACATATTCACGACATGTTTCAAATGGGGGATGTAACAGGGTGTTACACAGAGCGTATGCCCTCTGAAATGAATGAGATAGCTGTTGTGAAGAGAAGGTTTTAAAAAATAAACCTAAGCAGAACAGAAGACTACGGTAAATCAGAACAGATATCTTAGTCTGTGACTAGGAATCACTTTCCTCTCATCAACAAGAAGCAGTGGCTAGCAACATTGCTGTCCATGTCACAGTATTCTTTCATCCAAGGTCATACCAGCGGTAGTAAAATATATCCGCTCCCCAAGAAAGGCATAGACCATGTTGCAGCTAAGCCTAGATGACATGAAGTAGTCTTCATTTTAGTCAAATTACACAGTGAAAGGCAACAGAAATAAACCATGTCTGGCATGAGCTTTAGAATCATAGAATCAACTAGGTTGGAAGAGACTTTTAAGATCACCAAGTCCAACCACTATCCCAGGACTTCCAAGTCCACCACTAAACCATGTCACTGAGGGCCTCATCTACGGTTTTTGAACACTTCCAGGGATGGTGATTCTACCACTTCCTTGGGCAGCCTGTTCCAATGTTTGACAACCCTTTCAGTGAAGAAATTTTACCTAATATCCAATCCAAACCTCCCTTGAAGCAGCTTGAGGCTGTTATGTCTTGTCCTATCACTTGTTACTTGGGAAAAGAGACTGACCCCCACCTTGCTACAACCTCCTGAACTACACCTCCTACAACTACCTAAAAAGGTAGTTGTACAGAGTAATAAGGTCCCCCCTGAGCCTTCTCTTCTCCAGACTGAACAATGCCAGTTCCCTCAGACGTTCCTTTTAAGACGTATTCTCCAGACCCTTCACCAGCTTCATTGCCCCTTTCTGGACTCACTCCAGCACCTCAATATCCTTCTTGTAGCGAGGAGCCCAGAACTGAACACAGAAATCGAGGTGCAGCCTCACCAGTGCTGAGTACAGGGGGATGATCACTGCCCTGGCCCTGCTGGCCACACTATTGCTGATACGGGCCAGGGTGCTCTTGGCTTTCTTGGCTGCCTGGGCACACTGCAGGCTCATGTTCAGCAGTCAATCAGCATTCTCAGGTCCCTTTCCGCTGAGCAGCTTTCCAGCCAAGCCTGTAGCATTGCAGGGGATTATTGTGGCCCAAATGCAGGACCTGGCACTTTGCCTTGTTGAACCTCATACCACTGGCACAGCCCATCGATCCAGTCTGTCCATATCCCTCTGCAGAGCCTTCCTATCCTCCAGCAGATCAACATTCCCAGCCAGTTTGGCATCATCCACGAATTTAATCAGGGTGTACTCAACACTTTGAAACTTTAGTTTTAAAGGACTTCATTTCAGGGTTATGTCTTGAAAATATTACTTAAAAGGATAATCTGCTTCAATGTGATGGACAAAAGTAAGAATAATCTTTAAACAATGGCAAATTAACTGCAATCGCATTCTGGTTTTGCCTGCTTGCTTCTTTCCCTGCTTCCTAAGGGAAGCAATAGGAACCAGCTCTAGAATGCACCATAACTTTAAAACATTTAAGTTCCCAGACTCAAATGCTTTTATTGTTTGCTATGCAGACAATATAGTATTTTAAAAAATTAACAATGAAATACAAAAGTGGGGGCAAAAGGAGAAGATAAGGGAAGCTCTGCTGCAGCAACCATTTAAATCCATCTCTCCAAAGAACTGTGAATATTTTCAGTCTCCTTCAAAGCATTAAGTCAAATTCTCACTCTAATTAGAATCACCAACTATTGTAATAATCCTTTTGTGTCAATTCAAACCTGTAGAGATTCATGGCTTTGTCTCAGGCAGGGTGGTTCATTGAGAAGAGATTTATCCCAATTGAGTGATCCTTGCGGTGAACTTTCCTGCCAACTCTCTACAAATTCTGTTACATCGTCTGTCAGTTTTCCTAAACGAGACACACACACAGATACACACAGTGACTTGGAAGAACAACAGCATTTCTACAGGATTTTGCAGAGAAACATCTCAATAATCTAAACACCACATTATGCAGAGTGCGCCAAACCCTTCCTACAAGTAAATGAGAGAAACATCTCAATAATCTAAACACCACATTAAGCAGAGTGTGCCAAACCCTTCCTACAAGTAAATGAATCGGCTGTTAATCTGATGACAATCTGGTCCTTTAAAGAAATACAAAAATACTTTCAAAAGGGACTGTAGTAGGAAGGCTCTAGAATGGAAGAAAGAAGCTTAGATAGGCATTTTGGCAAGGAAAAGCTTTAAGGGAGTACGACTGTGCGTGCTGCATTCCTTGAATGGAAGACAGGAAAGAAGATGTGATAAACTATACATACATTGGTCTATGCTGATACTTTATATGAAACTCCTAACAGAGAGTCTACAACCCAAGAAAGATGAGGCATTTTGGGTCACTGCAAGGGTAACAAAATAATTTTCTACATTAACCAAAATAGATGTGGCTTTTTCACATAAGTATGTCTACACTAGTGTTAAACTACATAAGAAAGGTATTATCCATCATAGAAAAATAGTGACATTGATTACTGCTTGCATTACCCACAAATGCACATTTTGCCATATCTGTATTAATATACTGCTCCCCAAGCTAATTGGACAAAGCTTGCATGCAGGGTATCAACTCATGCTACAATCCCAGCTTTATGTGACTGAGACATCCTAGAGAAAGGTGAGAGGGTCAAGTCTCTGAAGGCAATGAGGACAATGAACTATTGATCTTGGTATTAATTTAAGCATTTTGATTTAGTGAGCAAACTATTCAATGGCGGTAAGGACTGGTAATAAGGGCTGATGTTTTCTGAAGTGGCATACAATGAAAGAAACCTACCACACACTGAGCATTGAAGTAGCACTCTACAGAAATATCCTAATCTTAAAGAGGAGATGCAAAAAGTTAAGCAGTCCAAAGCAAAGATTTCCGGAAGTTTTTATCGCCTAACTTGAGATACCTTTGAAGGGGTCTGATTTCCCTGCCCCACAACCCCTTCCAGTTCTTTATATTTTTACAGAGGTCTTCGCTCAATATATATTGAAAGCCAAGCCTCTTGCAAGTGTCTGAAAATTGGTATTGAAGGATCACTGGTCACTTCTGAAAGTGTTAGCAAAAATGAAAAGCCAGATCAAAAAAGATTTGTCAGTCTTCACTGATTTTATTTACCAATGAAAATTATTGGTTTATTTCCAACAGCTGTATCTCAGACTTCCACAGTCTAGAAAATTGCTGTGGACATTTAAAAATAGATTTTACCTTTTTTACCAAAAAACTGAAGTACAAATACTATTGTAGGTAATTGAGTAAGACAGCTTTTTAAAGATCTTCCTCCCCAGAGTCCCATCTGTATTGAAATTGGCCCTTTTCACTAACAGTATCATCTACCAGAAGTATTTCTGTATCCTATATTCCATTTCAAAAGTTTCCCATCATAAATTCAATTAGCATTATAATCAAAAGCTAAGCAAAGTAACATTTCTTTTACCTGAAAAAAAAAAACCAACAACAAAACAAACAAACCAACCAACCAACCCACCCACCCGTCCCCACCCCCCCAAAAAAAAACCAACCACCAAACGACACTGTATTACACAAGGGGAAATATTTTAATACTCACCATAACTTGTTTCAAGGTCATCCTGCAGGATAGCATTATTATTCCCACACAGTCCATGCGTTTTGCCCAGGTACTCTGGTGCCATTTTGATATACGCTGCAGATGCACCATCCCAAGCCAGAGTAAAACCATTCTGGTGCCTGACTAGGAAGTATCCAGCTAGTTTCTGGATGTGTAAGTTTCCAATAATATAAGGTAATTGTACTCTGAAATGACACAGAATCAAAAACAACTTCACATGAGAATATCACCATTACAAATAAATTACTTGCTGATTTAATGACTCTCTCACGCATCTGAAAAGCCCTGATATAAATATTGAGTTCACTCCACTAAAAGAGATGAAGTTGCAAATAGCAGCAAAAATCAAAGGATGAATGTCAATGGTTACACTTCTTAATACTGTATACTGCTCACTTATATATCACCTTCTTCAGACGCTATTCCGTAGACTGGGAGTATTGCTGTTGTCTGGATACTTTCTTTGAGCTACCAACAAGTAAGTGATCTAATTTACATCTCTGTTATCAAAAACATCACCATGAGATTTATTCCAGCGTAACTACAGCATCAGAAACATGAGTGCAATTACCCAAATCCTTTATAGGTGACTTCACTGCTCATCTTTATCTGTTCATCTCCAGAAAAGAATAAACTTATGGACCGTTTGCAGTAATAAGGAGAAGAATGGCATTCAGGATCATTATTCACCTGCCAAATGAAACCACTAGTGTCAAAGTCAAAGATTTTAATCGAATTCTTTGTAATCCACATTATACAACTAATACCCCCATTCCCACCATCAGCATGTGAACAAGTCCTTTGGTCCCAAAAAAAATCTCCAAGAAGATGAGTACAATTAGCACTCTTCTTGGACTGGTCTTTTCACAGCAGCAGCAGGCTTTGGAAGTACATGCACCAGTTTTCTTCCAGCTGTTTATATTTGTGCTTTTGTAACTGGTAGCCTACATCATGTTAGAATTACACCCACATTACATTCTAGAACACCATACTATCATCTCAAGTTATTTTTAATCTCTTAAAATTAATGCATTATTAGCATGTTCAACAACAGTTAAAAGGAATGTAGAAGCACAGTCCCTTACCTGTATGGAAAAACTCTGTTCATCTAATTCAGTATGTCTCACAAGCACGTATGTGGATTTCCCAGAAAAATAGTAATAGAGTCCATCAAAAGTTTCAAAATTATATTGACCCCATGTTCTGCATATATGGTCTCTTTCAGCACCTGTGTTATACACTAACAAAAGGAGAGTCACTTGAGACATAAGTGCTGGTTTTTGGATTCAACCTGTAGTTGAGATGTAATAGTATATGTGGTATGCTGTGAAATACCAACACAGAAAAGAAAGGGAGGGAAAAATAGAAGGGCACGAAGGAACCTTTAGGCAGTAGGCAGTTATTCTGGTAGCAGGGGGAATCCAAGCACAATCCCAGAAACCCAGTTCATTTTCTCCGTTTACACACCTGTCTGGCATCTTGGTCCAGTTGCGTTAAATCGACTGCAGTTGCATAGCTCTCTGTAGACACATTCTCCTCCATTAAAACATGTAAGTGAATCTGAGTGGAAAAAACAAGGCATGTTAAAAATAAAGTATGCTAATTTGTATTCTCAAAACCCAGTTCTGTCACTGAATGTAACTCCATGAATGACAGGAGATATCAGCTTAGCATTTAAGTGTCCAGGAAAATCCCACAGGCCTCCATGAACAGGAAACATACTGCAAAAGCATCACCTCAAGAAATACAGCCAGATGAAGTAAATCTACCGCACATTTACAGAAGCCAAATCACAATGGCTGTGATATCCATTAGTCTGACATGGTTTTAGTCCCATAAGCAATGAATACAGGAAGTGAACAAGTATTACACATCAAAAAATATCTATATCCTTATATAAAAGACTGCTACAAATAACACTTTATGGATAAGCTGTACCAGGATGAAAACATACTGCCCTGGAAGCATACCAGCTGTAAATCTTTGAGCTGCCTGTCCTCCTTCATCTTGCAACTTTCAAGTGTACCAACCACAAACATTTTCCATAAAGACATAGGCCACTTCTCTTTTTTCTCAGTTTATTAGAGGAATGCTTAAGTATAGCAAGCCTACTGTAGAGAAACCAAGTTCCCTGACTTGCAAAGAGGTTTGGGCTTGGGGGAGAGAGGTGTTGACTTATTTACTTCTTATTTACCCTGGGAAGATCCCCATCTAAACCTGACAAACCAAGTTTTCACAGTCTAAGGAAAGATGTGCACAAGCAGGAAAAAAGCTTCTACTACTAAATTTAGACTTCGTGATTAAATGCTTTTCTAACAATTTTAATATATTCACTTACTTTTCTAACGTTAGATCTTTTTATAATTTAAGTCTTTTCAGGAAAGCATTTGAATTTTAACAATTGAATTAGGAATTGTTGTGTTTGTTAAACAGAAACAGAGATTGCATTTGTTGCAGACAAGTTTCTCACAAGAAATTATTTCAGGAAGAGGCAAACTAAAGACTCAGCCTTTTTGTTTTCTTTATCTTTATAAACACCATCATTCTTGAAAAATAATCTTTTATATGAATTTTTAAGTGGTGTTCTGAAAACCAGAATTCACAGAAGATATTTTCTTCCATTTCAGTAAAACCCTCACTTATGAAATACCACACATGAACAGAAGTCCTAGCATACCTAGATTACATTCAAGCTTTTGAGAAAGCTTTGCTAAAGAGGGTTTAAAGCTTTGTTGCAGGCAAAATAAAACAAGCTCCATTACTTAAAATCCAAGTAAACTCTACAACTGAGTTAGTCTTGACAGTTAAGACTTTAGGTTTGCTTTATGATTTCATGGCTCACACCATCTTTAAGTTTTGTTCTCACTATTGGCATTCACTAAACACCAACATCAAAAGCAGATTCTGAACTACTTTACAGAATAATTGAAATGGGTTTTTTTATAAATTGATTGGAAGGAAACAAATGTTTTCTAAGAAGTCAAGATTTGATCATTGACATCCTACTGCCATTAAATGGATGCTGGATTCTTTATCCCAGTAACAATAACAGAAAAATAAACCAATTTCTGAGGTTGTATTCTCCTACTGATTTTTCTCCCCTCTGCTAGAAGCTCATTTTATTTCTGTTTTACCTATGCCGATTTCCTCCCAACATCTTTTATAGCACAGTTTGTTTTGCCAGCATCAGAAAACATCAACAGAAGCACCACTACAAAAGCCAGTGAGCCATACCCTCTTACTAAGAGCTTTAAATACACTAAAATAATCCAAAAGCAAGTTGCACATGGAGGGTGTCCTGTAAGTGTATCCTATCCCACAGCAAGTAAACCTCTGAAAAGAATCAGAAACAGCATTTTTAAGAAGATGCTACAAACATTCTCTAGCTCCTACTGTAGCTTGAGCAAGACTTCCAAATGCTTCTTAAAAACCTCACCTGATTTGCAAGTGTCTATCACACAAAAATTATTTTCAGATGAGCACACCAAGTAATAGTGCACCCAAAATTTAATTCATATGCAAACTAGTCAGAATTCATGGATAGAATGCTGTTAACACTTTGTTTTTTGTATGGCTACCTCAAATATCATCATCAGCTGGTTTTCCCAAGTGTGGTCAATGTAAAAGTTTAATGAGGAAAAAGGTCATATTTGAAGTTCCTTCTGCTTTGTGAGATCCTAGAAACTTTGAAAATATAAACTCTGTGTTCACAAATGGCTATAATGTTAGAATGAGAAAGACTTCAAGAAATTTACAGTGTACCATAATTAAAAAAGAAAGCTTACACGCCCATCTGCTTTAGGCCATGTGATTCTACAAAATATTATCTTCAGTTACAAGTTTATAGAACCCTTGCTTACTGAGTTCTGCCAAAATTTGTCAGTAGAGTTCATCAATGTTTATATAGCCATTTTCATTTGTAAATACATTATAAATACTAATTACTTACATGAAGACTTTTAAAATATCCAAACAATTAATTTTGATTTCTTTATTTTTAATACACACCATTGCTCTCCCCACCCAAAATAAGAAAAAAAAAAAGGGGGAGGGGGGGGCCATGCTGAGAAGAACAAGGCGGGTAGACAAAGTAAAAGTGAACACTCCTTTGCTTAGCTACCCTGAATATACAGCTCCTTTCCCTGCCTGAGTAGCATGAGTTCAATTTAAAAACTAATGCAAGCACCATGTAGAAAGGTCCCTCATTTACATTTACACTCCTTTGCTTAGCTACCCCAAACATACAGCTCCTTTCCCTGCTCGAGCAGCAGGAGTTCAAATTAAAAACTAATGCAAGCACCATGTAGAAAGGTCCCTATTTATTCTGACTGAGCCATCTCATTTACATACTCACAGTGACCAATCTTGTCACTAATGCAAAAGCCTTATTCCTCTTGTCAAGAGAGGCAGACATCGATCTCTTTCATCTCAAGTGTTGCGAGACCTGTGTAATCAGAGCTCAGGTCTCTGTTCTTTGCTTCTCTAAGATTATGCCCCATTGCCTGTCCAGTTACAATAATGTGCAATTAGACTTCAAGTCATGTTCCT